>NC_142008.1:83383588-83683588 GCF_049901715.1 Pseudonaja textilis | reverse complement strand
CCTGGGTCTAACGGTCATGTTCGAGCTAGGAAAGTAAATCTGAAGGTATGTGCAATGTTCAAATATACAGAAGTTATAGTTAAATGTGTGGCAGAAAGTAGACTATGGTGTTTTTCCAAATGCAGTGAGGTTGAATGTGTATAGTTTTAAAAGAGCTATGTGTGTATGTGCACATACATATACAGTAGATATAGTAGATAATGTACCTTTCGTGTGCCTTTACACACACTATACTATATAATATGTATGTACACATATGGCATATATACATAGGATTAAATAGTGTATTTTGGATGTTCACTACTAGTAAATAAATAGAGAGGGAAATTGTATCTCTTTGAGGCCAGTCAAGTCACCCCTTGATGTGAGTGACATCAAGTTGGCCACGCCCACCCAGTCATATGACCACCAAGCCAGACCCACCCAGTCATATGGCCACCAAGCTTGACTACCCAGTCACATGACCACCAAGCCACACCCACTAAATAAGCCACGCCCACAGAACCAGTAATAATTTTTTTTTGAAAATTTGATTTGGGTTTTCACAAAAAAAAACCCATAATACAAATAAAACATCTTTTTTTGAAAATAGCATGGTCCCGGGTTACACTTCTTCATACAGACACAAACTCAATTTCATGCCCATTCTTGTGTTCTATTCCATATCTTATTACTGTTTTACATTTTCTACATAGTTTTTCCCCTTTTTTAATTTTCTCAACTTTATTTTGATTATCTCATCTCAATTCAAATCATTATATTTATACTTTGTCCTGTTTCAATTTCATATTATTTTTTCTCATTAAACAAATTTTCTCCTGTAGTTATTAATTGGAGTATGACACCTTTATATTTTTTAATTTTATCCATTCAACTCTTATTTAAGCTTCAATGTATACCTTTAAGATTATAACATTCAATATAATACATAACTTCCAATCAAATTCTGCTTGGTACATTCTTAAAATACACACTATATTCTTAAAAAAAGATTTTATATATATATATATATATATATATGTAAATAAAACACTCATTCCATTCCAATTCAATTCTATCATTAATATTCATTAACATCTTAACATCTTCAACATTTCTTTTCAATTAAATATCATACTTCCTTGGGAACACTTATAAACTTTCCATAATTAATTTTTTCCCCATATTTCTCTTCACTTATAATTTATAAATAATTAATAATAATGGAAATGTTCCCATATTTTCCTAATTTAGTTCTCCCGTGCACTTTATTTCATTTGTTTATTAATAAGCATTCCACTAGATTAAAATACATTTTTTATCCATCATTTTAAGCATATTTTCAAAGATTATTTCTATTTGTAATATAACAATACTATCTTATGTACCTTTGCAGAATCCCTTTTCCAATTAAGTTTACACCCATTATCTCTAAACAGGCTTATACTTTCAATTCTTATACCTTTACCCTGTTTCTCTATATCTTGTTTCTGTCCTTTATAACTTCTTTTCCTTTCCTTTTTCCCTCTCTTCTTCTCCCTCCCCTTTTTACCCCCTTGTCACTCTACTTCTAATTCTCTCTTCTGTAATCCCCTCTTCTGTTGCTCTCTAATATTATACTTATTTTTCAAACTATTCTTTTTGTTGTTTTTTCAAATCTTAAGCTTTTCATTCTCTTTCCCCCCTTTCTTTTTTTCCCCCCACATAAAATTACTTGATCATTAAAGATGGCTTCTTCTTTGTCCCAATCTTCTTGTTCTGCAAACGTTTCTTGTTGTTTCTCATAGTTCCAGATCTCCATTTCTAAGAGTTGAAATACGAAGCCAAAAGAACCTCTCCCTTCTTGTGCATCTTCTTTGTACTTTTTAAGTTCCATTTTCAGTTCTTCTAAAAGTGGTGCCATTTTAAACACTTTTAAACAATCACCCAATTGATTTTAGTCATTTAAATGCAGTAACCAAAAATCCAGAGATCACCAAGTAATCCAAATAATCCCAAACTGCTTCTTGCTTCTTTTTTCAACTTTCTCTTCCTGGGGTTCTACTATTTTGTTGCCAAGTTTCAGTTAAAATGTATCTTTTAGAAATCTTGTTGAAGTTTTAGTTCCAGACAGTCTCCTCCATTTTTCCAGATCCTGCCCTTTTATTTTTTTTCTCTCCTTTCCTGCTTTTCAAAGCTTTTAAGTATCCAGAAATCTTTATTATCCCTTTGACATTTTATTTTCAGCTTAAATGCCTGTTGATGTCAAAGTGGATTTTTTTCCAATTTCTTGCTTAAGTCTCTTAGCTGTCAGTATATGGAAGGGAAGAGAAAAAACAAAACCAAATCCTTTCCCTTCCCTCTCTCCTTCACTGCTTCAAAAAATTCTTTGGGAACAATGTTATTTTTTTTAATAGTTTAAATTCCAGGGTACCTTGCATTGTTGCTTTTGCAGTTTAACCTAGTCAACCAAGACTTTCTCTTCTTATCTTCCTCCTGCACATTCTTTTCTGGTTGAGTTCTTCTTTGAGGTGGCCATTTCTGACCACCGCTGCAACTGCCTTCAGGAAAAGGAGTGATGGCCAGCTGAGAAGGAGAGATACAGCTCTCCTCAACCCTGCTGGCAGTCTCTCCCCTCTTCACCACCTCTATGGGGTGGCTTAGCCCCAAAGCCAGCCAGCTCAGGGCACTCCAGCGGCGAGCATGGATTGAAACCACGCACGATCGCGGTTTCAGTCTGTCAGTGAAGAAACTCAAACCAGAAGTCAAGCAGAACCAGCAGTAATTTTAATCCCACCACTGGACATCATAGTATCTTTTGAGACTGAAGGATGCCATTGCAGACCTTCATAGTTTCCAGACACTGAAACAATACATGAACATTATTGCTTAATATGTGAGGTGGAAATGTGTTATCTTCTAGAATCTAGGAAGTTTGTCTTCTGAGTTACAGTGTCTGCATTCTGGAACAAAAATTGCCAGAGACCCAGATAGATTTTTTTCTTGATGATGTTCAGGAACGTATTAAAGACCTGGTTATTTTTTAGGCTCTAGAGCAAAGTGAGGTTTTATTCCTGCTACTTGAGTTTTCTTTGTTTTTATGTTTATCCTGGGGGTGTTCATGAAACTTTTTTGTGTTTTGTATTTTATACTTTTAACTATAAAACATGCAAAGCTGTTGGGAGTTTGGGCCCCTATAAATTGTACAAGGACCAATTAATAAAAGAATACTACAGGTGTAATAGATATTTTAATCTCTTGCATAAAAAGGTTCACAATGAGTTTATTGTACAAATATAGTGTTGAAATATTTATATTCAGTGCCTCCAGGTGACTGACCAAACATTTCCTTTGAGACATGACCTCAATCACAATCAGATAACTGAAAACTTGTGTCATCTATGTGACAGCTGGATAAGTTAATTGCAGGTTGAAGCAACCTGTCCATATTTAATCATGCTTTCTCTAGATATGTTTCCCACATATCTACAATTTACTGTTAAGTATTAATAGAATATGAATGGGATGCAATGGCTCAGTGGTTGAGCTTGTCGATCAGAAAGGTCAGCAGATCAGCTCTTCGAATCCCTAGTGCTGCATAATGGAGTGAGCTCCCATTACTTGTCCCAGCTCCTGCCAACCTAAAGTTCAAAAGCATGTAAAAATGCAAGTAGAAAAATAGCGTGGGAAGGTAACAGCATTCCATGCATCTTTGGCATTTAGTCATACTGACCACATGACCATTGAGACATCTTCAGACAGCGCTGACTCTTTGGCTTTGTAATGGAGATGAGCATCACTCCCTAGAGTCGGGAACAACTAGCACATATGTGTGATGGGAACCTTTACCTTTTTATTCATAGAATAAACATGCCTAACACAACCCATTACTTCCCAGAATTTATAACCAAGAGCCATGGTTATAATTTGGAATTTGGTTGGAAATTGGGAGTTATTGCTCATACATTTGAAGGACACCAGGTTGGGGAAAACTGGAACAAACAAGAATTTTTGGAACACAATTGAATGAGATGGAGGGAGCAGGTTTATTTCAAAAATCTTACAAGAGTAGATTAATGAAAGCTTCACATATATTACAGCACTGCCAATGCCATAATTCTTCAGTATTGATCATACTGGCTACTAGGACTGAAGATAATTTGAAAATGTCAGGTGGAGTCCTCCAAGTGTTTGCATTCATTTTTCTGGTGTAAACTTACTCTCTTTCTGTTCTGTTTGGATATTAGAAATTAATATACTTTACCAAAACATATTGCAATACAATGCAATAAATTCAAATTGTCTAAAGTCGAAATCTCTGACAGGCATAAGGTTAGGGTAATTCTCAGTAATTCTCTCATCCTGAAGTTCTAAATCTTTACAGAGAAATTTTTTTTTACAGAATTATTAAAACCTAAACTACATATATGTGGGGTGAAGGCTGATAAGTAATGCTGAGTGAAGTAGGTTTTCTTAGACAGATTTGGAAAACTGGTGTTCCAACTGTTGGTAGGGATTAATTAAATGTTCAAGTTTAGATCTGATCTGTCTTTTGGTCAATCACATATGAACAGACAGACTGAAACAAACTTGTCTCACCTTGTAGTCTCTTTCACGTCCACTTGAGTAATTTATTCTTGGAAAACCATATTCCAAATAGCTTAAATCTACATGCCTCTGCCTGAGATATCACTCACATTTCCACATTGGGTTAAACCATCATCCAGGATGCATCACAGATTCTTAGTATGATGCAAAATAAGACTGACTTTCCCCCTAATTATGTGACTATTTTCTATAATTTAAATATGAACAAGAGAGCAAGATGTTAAATATGTTAAAAAGGGAGTAAAGTCTCATTCATTGGTCCAATTTCCTGGTGGGAAATTGGAGGAATGCCAGTGGCTGAACTGCCTGGACAGCTCCCTTTAAAAGAGGGAGCTGCCAGGAAGCAAACTTCTTCTCGTACCAGGTTGCTAATAAAAAGACCCCAAAATCACCATGGTCTCAGGTACACATTGATTTTGTAGGGCCGATACAGGACCAAACATTCCTTATAGTGGTAGATGCATATTCCAAGTGGCTTGAAATAATAATCATGGCCATTATCATGGCAGAAGCAGTGCTGAGGAGGCTGTTCTCAACCTACTGGATGTGGTAGTATTGGACAATAGGCCCCAATTCACAGCAAATGCATTTGAAATATTCCTAGTGGGCAACGAAACCACCATGCCTTGCCAGCACCATTTCACCCAGCCACCAATGGTCAGGTGAAGAGAATGATGCACTTAACAAAAGAGACATTGGCCTGACTTCCGGTTTGCAGGGCTTTGGCAGCGGCAGGAATCCACAATCGTGCACGGTTTCTGCATGCACCTGCCACTGGAGTGCCCCGATCCAGCCAGATTTGGGGCTATAGTTATCCCATAGAGGTAACTGAAGATAGGGGAGATCCGGCAGAGGTTGGGAGGAATCGCAACTCCCCTCCTCAGCTGGCTTAACTCCCTTTTCCGAAAGCGGTGGAGCGGCGGTCAGAAATGGCCGCCACAAAGAAGCTCTCATCTGGGAAAGAATGTGCAGGAGGAAGCTGAAAAGTGAAAGTTTTGGCTGACCGGGATAACAAGCAACATTTAAAATACCCTGGGATTTAAATCTCATCAAAGATACATCGCTTCCAAAGAAGATCTAGAAGCAGCGAATGAAAGTGGAAAGGGAAAGCTTTTTGTTTCTCACTCTCTTTCCTTATGGCGACAGCAGATGAATGAGAAATTGGAAAAACCCGCTTTGGCACCAACTGGTAATCAAATTGAAAAATTAAAGCCAAGGGGACAATAAAGATTTCTGAACATTGAAAAAAAATTTTTTTTTTTGCTGTAAGTGGGAACTGAGAAGAAAAGAATTAAGATTAAGATTTTGTTGGAGGAGGCTGCTTGGAATTTACAAGACTAGAGTTAAATTGTAACAAGACTTCTAAAAGATACATTTTAATTGGAACTTTGCAACTGAATTGTAACCCCAGGAAGAGAAAGTGTAAAAAGAAGAAAGTGTTAAATGAAACAGTCTGTGTATATTTGGATTGCTTGGTGACTTTGGGACTTTGGGAAATTATTATTTGAAAGATTAAAAACATTTGGGTTGTTTTTCTACAATGGCATTACTTATCGATGAACTGAAAATGGAATTTAAAAAGTGTAAAGAAGAGGAACAAGAAGGGAAGGGCTCTTTTGGCTCCATTTTTCATTTCTTAGAAATGGTGATTTCTACTTATGAGAAACTACAAGAACAAGAAGAATGGGATGAAGAAGAAGCCATCTTTAATGAACAAGCAACTTTAGCTGGGGATGAAAAGGGAAAGAGGGGAAAGAGAATGGAGAATTTAAGACCTAAAAAAACAACCAAAAAAGGGAAAAATAAGGTGAAAAATTGATACAATGTCAGAAAGCAACAGAAAAGAGAAATACAGACGAGAGTGGGGATCAAGAGACAAGGGGGTAAAAAGGCTAGACTGGAGAAGCAAGGAAGGAAAAACGGGAAGAGAAGCTACAAAGGTTTGAAACAAGATGTAAAGAAACAGGATTTATTTAGAGATAATGGATAAAAATATAACTAAAAAAGAGATCCTGCAAAAGTACATAAGACTGTATTGTTGTATTTGTATTTGAAATAAATGTTAGAAATTTGGAACAATATATGATTATAACATGGGATAAAATATTTAATGTAATTCAGTGAAATTTTCTTTTTTCTTTTTGAATAAAATAAATGAAATGAAATATGAGAGAATTGCACTAAGAAGTAATGGGAACATTTTAATCTCATAATACTTTAAAATATAACTGAAATGGGGACGAAGTAATTAAGCAAATTTATAAGTGTTCCCATAGAAGCATGATACCTAATTGAAAAGGAATGTGTAAAATGTTTAAGACTTAAATGAATATTAATTTTAACGATAGAGTTAATTGCTATGGATTATTGTTTTAATTATATTATAAACTTATAGTTTTTTCTTATTTTAAAATATAGTACATAGCTTTAGAATGTACTAAGCAGAATCCGAATGAAAATTATGTATTATTTTAAGTGTTAAATTTAGGGGAAAGATATAAAGGCGTCATACTCCAATCAGTGATTACAGGAGAAATTTTGTGTTAATGAGAAAAGATAATAGACAGCTGAAACAGAACAGACAAAGGATATAAGTATAATGATTTAAATTGAGATGAAATAAATAAAACAGAATTAAGAGAGTGAAAAGAGAGTGAAAAGAGAGGAGAAACTATATAGAAAATGTAGAATGATAAATAAGATATGAAATGGTATATAAAAGTGAGCATGAATTTGAATTTATGTCTGTACAAAAATGTAACCCGGGACTAAGCTGCTTTCCAAAAAGATGTTTAATGTTTTCATGTTTTGTGTTTTGTTTGTGTATGTTTGTTTATTGAAAATTAATTTAAAAAAATTAAAAAGAGGCATTGGCCTGCCTGCGTCTAGGGAATTGGCAAGTGAAAATTGATAAGTGGCTTCTCACACAGCACATAACCCCTAGCACTACCACAAATCAAAGCCAATCAGAATTGCTAATAGGCCGTAAGCTAAGATCCCAACTGGACAGGTTGCATCCCCATTATAATGCAGAGGCACCTCTTGATTGAACAAGCCATCACAAGGTATATGCCATTAGGGATTTAGTCTATGCCTGCAATTATACTGGGTGCACAACCTGGGTTCTGGCAGAAATAATCAACATAACAGGTTGATCATACAGAGTAAAATTAGATGATGGTATGATTTGGAGAAGGCACATTGACCACTCCAGGGACACTTAGGACACTCCATCCTAAAACAGAAAGAAAAAGAACAGGCCCTAACAACTGCAGGCCCTACCACAAACTCAGGAAACTCAGAAAGCTCAGAAAATCAAAATAGAAACACACCTACACCAAACTCAGACCCAAACCATGAATGCACACACTCACCTGAAGAACCAAAAATCCAGTGAGGAGTTCCCAGGGACCCGGTCCTGGCGGAGTTGGCTACGGCCCAGGATGAGTTCCAGGTGATTCCATCAGCTGACTTTGGAGCAGCAGCAGACCTAACTGTCCAGGCCACCACCATTGAAACAAATGGGCTGTGCAGGTCCAGTTGCACCCTTCATAGACCCGCCTACCTGAGTGACTATGCAAATTAAGCCCTATGATTAACACTCCTTCCAGGAGGGGAGGGGTATTAAATATATTAAAAAGAGAGAAAAGTCTCGTTCATTGGTCCAATTTCCTGGCGGGAAATTCAAGGAACGCCAGTGGCTGAACTGTCTGGACAGCTCCCTTTAAAAGAGGGAGCTGCTGGGAAGCAAACTTCTTCTCGTACCAGACTGCTAATTAAGAGCTGTATTCACTACTCAACTCATCCTACCTCTTCAATCAATCAACCCACTATCTAACACTAGGAATATATGATAAATTTCTGTACAGGAAAAACCTATTGAACCTTTTTGAACTTTTGGTCTTTTGTGGGGTATTCTCAAACATGCATGAGGTGGAAGATTGCTGTTGTTCTTGTTTCATCTCTGAAAGATCTAAACCTAAAAACCAAAAAGGGTACAAGGACAATTAACAGGCTAACAAATTACTATTCTAAACTTGCAAATGTTGGCATGCAAGAAGACTGAACTTTAGTCTCTTAAAATTAAAATCCATGTCTTTCACTTACATGCATTGCAAATACATTAAACTGGGAGTTGGAAACTGAACAAAGAGAGAAGCAACCTAGAAGTAAGGAGAAATTTCATGTCTGTAAAAACAATCATGTAGTGGAACAGCTAGCCTTCAGAAGTTGTGAATGCCTCAACACTGGAGGCTTTTAAGAAGGCACTGGAGAACCACTTGTCTAAAATAGTACCGTGTTTCTCCAACAATACGGCCTCCACCAATAGGAAGCCCCACCATGTTTTATTGGCATAAAATCAAATTAAGCCCCTCCCCCCAAATTAAGGCCCATATTAAACATGCGAAATGGGGGGGCGGGAATGGCAGGGGAGGCTTGCTGTTAGGAAGTACTTTTGTTGCATGCCCGGATATGGTGCTGCCTGCGTTGGTGAGGCACTTCATATCGGGAGACCGCCACAGTTGCTTTCCCTTCTCCCTTGCTGCCGTGGCATTACACCAACACTGCAGCATTTGGCACAGCCACTTGCAGCCAGTCAGGGCTCCTCCCTGCAATCGGAGCCCTGAGGAGACACTTGGCTTCAGGCGCTCCTGTCGCCACCTTCCCTTTGCCTTTGAAGGTAAGCGGGTATTTAAACGACACCCTACTGCAACAAAGCCTCCCCTGCCCGAGGAGGGCAGCCCAACCCCACGTGGGGAGGTGAATCCCCAGGGCCGCAGCACAGGATCGGCCTACCTCGGGAGCGCCCAGCCATCATCCCGCCTGGTGCCAGGCAGAGCGCAGAGCTTCGCCTGGGCGCCAGCACAGCTGACAGGCAGGCCCTCCTTCCCGGCGGCAGAGCTCTCACCAAGGCAGTGAGTGCCTCCCCACCGGGCCCTCCGCTCATCCCACCAGGGCCGCACCAGAGCCGTGCGGGCTGGGCAGAGCTGGGAAAGCACCCGTGGCTCGCTTTCCTGGCTCTGCCCAGCCCGCACAGCTCTGATGCAGCCCTGGCGGGATGAGCAGAGGGCTCCAGCGAGGAGGCACTCACTGCCTTGGTGAGAGCTCTGCCACTGGGAAGGAGGGCCCGCCTGTCAGCTGCACTGGGCGCCCCAGGCGAAGCTCTTTGCGCTCTGCCTGGCACCAGGCGGGGATGATGGCTGGACGCTTCTCCTGAGGTGGGCCAATTCTGTGCTGCGGCCCTGGGAGATTTGCCTCCCCCCATGGGGTTGGGCTGCCCTCTCGGGCAGGGGAGGCTTTGTTGCAGTAAGGGTGTCATTTTTAAAATAATTCGCTTTACCTTCAAAGGCAAAGGGAAGGCGGCGACAGGAGTGCCTGAAGCCAAGTGTCTCCTCGGGGCTCCGGTTGCAGGGAAGAGCCCTGACTGGCCACACCTGGCTGTGCCAAACGCTGTGGCGTTGCTCTAACGCCGCGGCAGCAAGGGAGAAGGGAAAGCAATGGTGGCGGAAAGTCTCCCGAATATTCAAGCTGTCGCCGCCTGTCCACCCGAGGATGCAAGGGGGAGGGAATTAAGTCACCCCCGAAAAGACGGCCTAGCCATTTTTTCGGGGGTCAAAAAAAAAATAAGGCCCGGCCTTATTTTATGAGAAACATGGTATAAAGTCTCCTGCATGATCAGAGGCTTGGACAACTCTGTTATTCTGTTAAAGCAGAGACAACAAAACAGATTTTTGTACTGAATACATTATATTATACATAGGACAGGCTTACTTTAATCTGGCAATAGGGAAAGTTTTAAAAGAATGTTCTCTTTCACTGTATAAAATAAGCAATCCCATTACAAAATGAACATCTTTAATTCTGAGATTGAGTATAAATACCAACCCTCCAATGGGTAAGACTAGGTTTTGCCACAAAGATGCAAAATGATTTCCCCCATTTGGAAAGGTAAAAGTTATGATCTTTTACTAGTAGAAAAAGAAGCTGCTGGATAAAGGATGAAAAGAAGGGGGATTAATATTTCTCTATAGCCTCAACATGGTTGGCATTTCTGTATCTTAGATTAAGATATGGAGCAAGCTGTATAATACCACTATTAGGCATTGAGTATTGTTTCTTATTCATGCATTAAGTGAAGAAGGAACAATTACCAATTACCTAGGTGTAAAACACAATTGCATATTAATCACCTCTTTTATTTAATTTTTATAAAAATGGTGTGCAAGATTGTCTGAAGAACCCAAACTTCTATCTTCCAAGGTAAAAGAGAGGCATGTTATTGTGCTGCTATATGCAGATGATGCAGTAATCTCTTAAGGACACCCATTGGACTCAAGAGAACTTTGAACATCATTGTAGAATCGTGGAATCATAGGTATAGAAGGGACCTTAGAAGTTTTCAAGTCCAACGCTCTGCTCAAAGGCAGGGATCCTTACACCATCCTGGACAAATGATTGTACAATATTTTATTGAAAATCCCCAATGAAAAACCTCAATTATAAAGAGAGTCAGCTGAAAATTTAAAACTAAAATAATGGCATTCACAAATCAGTCCAAAAAGCACTCCTGAACTATTAACAACAATTCAGTGGTGGCATAGTGGTTAGAATGTAGCATTGCAGGCTAATTCTTCTGACTGACTTTGAGACCAAGCCTCCAGCTCAGGGTATCCCATTCCCTTTCAGTCTTACAGCACTGGAACTTGTTCAGTTGAAAGTTTTAATAGCAATCTCCCAAGTTCCTTGCTGTGTCTCCAGTGCTCTACTAGGCATGGAAGCTGGAATGGTAAGAGTAGGGACTAGAATAGAGCAAGTTGCATTTACTGGCTGTAGCTGACACTTTCCCCTATAAATATGCTTAATTCCAGTAACATTAGAATACAGATTTCAAAGCGGGTGGAAATAATAGTTTACAACAAGCTTTTTCTCATAAGACTTTCTCCCATTTATTTATAGTTTGGGCTATGAGCAACAAGGGCCAGACTTAATCAACATCCTCAAATGGATGCTGGTAATACCATTCAGTTTCGCATGATAGATAACCTGAAATTTAGTCTGGCAGCAGCTGTATATATTACATAGCTTAATATCCTAAATCAGAGAAGTGCCTTCACCTTAGCCCAATATAATGCTTTCCCTTCAGCACTTTTGACCAGAAGATTAAAAAAGATACCATGTGTATTACAGATATGACTCAGGACAGGTTGAAACTATATTTGCCTATATTGTCAGCTTTATAGAGAATCTCAAAGTGCTCTAATTACTTCATCCCTGACCAGTAGAACAGGATTCATCAGTATAACCATTTCTCCATTTTGACATCAACCCTGAAACATACAAGGTTGTCAGGATTTGCATGGCAGCATGCAAAATTTAAGATAAAAGTAATCCCTGCAGATTTTACTCTGCTAGTCGTTGCCAACTATAGTGGGCAATGCTCATCTCCGTTTCAAGATTCATTGAGCCAATGCTGTCTGAAGAAGTTTCTGTGGTCATGTGGCCAGCATAACATCATGAAGCATTCATGGCACCTTCCCACTGAAGTCCATTTGGGGCAGCGCAATGGCTCAGCAGGTTTGAGCCCCGAGTGTCACACCATGGGGTAAGCTCCCATCCTCAGCCTAGCTTTTGCTAACCTAGCAGTTTGAAAGCATGCAAATATGAGTAGATAAGTAGGAATGCAAAATTAGGCCAAGAATAATGAAGGCAATTGAACCTGCCTAAGTATAGATAGCCATAAATGGCCCAGGTTTAACATTAAGCATGGATTACATTTTAACTTATTCTTTTATGCTTTAGTGAGTACAGAACATGTTGTGTTAGCTATTGTACTACTATGTATTCCTGTCAGGTTTGGAGGGGTCTGAAAGAGAACTTTGCCTTTTAGATAATTTATTGTTTTATCTACCAATATTTATTTTTAGATGTATATTACTATATCAAAGTTTATGCTACCCAGATTGCTAAATTTAACCTTTTTTCTTTTGTCACCTGTGTAGTCTAAACAAGCATCTTATCATTTTTTGAATTAATGTCTTTTAGCCAAAATTCTTTGCTTGTATCTATCTTTCCTAATTAACTGATATTGCCAATTTAGTTTTTGATATTTCAATACTAATTCCCCTTGTGCTGGTGAATGATCACAATAAAGTTTTATTTAATAAGGAGGGAGAATAACTGTTTTGTTCTGTAGAAATAGGTCAATGTGTTTAGCCAGGAATCAGACATTTTATTTGTATGTGTATGTGTTTCAGAAGTTTTATTCTTTCCTATTCTAATTTTTCCATATAAGTAAAAGAATATATATCATGTCACTATAAATTGAAGATTTTTAAATTATTTTTTGGAAACTCAGAACATATATGAGGGTTTTTGTGTGTGTGAACTAACTTTCTATCCCAAGGGAGGAGGAGGGTGGGGAAAAAAATCAGTTTTGGAAGGTTGTAAGCCAATTTTGTAAGAAGATGGGAAGGGATAGAGAAAAAGAGAAATTCCACCTTCAATTATAAATGGGCTCAATGTTCAGGTATTTCACTTGCTAAGAAGCCAAAGCACTACAATAAAATATGTTCATGTGAATATTAGTGAAGAAAGCGAAAGAAAAGATACTATACTGCTATCCTACTTATCAATGAGCACAGGATACAAAACTAAAGGGAGGTGTCATCCACTGTTTAAAGTATTATATTTTTAAAAGACAAAACTAAAATAAGTATTTCATCATTAAAATAATTTAATTAATTGCACATTGGTTGTACAAAAATATTTTGACAGTATTCAGTAATTGTTTAATAAATATATAAATAAAACTTAAATGATCATCTTATGGATTTGAAAGTTCCATGTGCCTCTTCTGGGTAAAGAGTTTTTCACATAAAAATTCACAATAAACATTCTTTCAAATATCTGGTTCCCTCAACATAAACATTATAATTTTAAAATGCTCAGACACAAACATTTTCTAGTATAATAAATAATGCTCCACGTATGCTTATATTAATAAATAATAAGGTAGAAACACTCTGAGAATAATGCACATTTGTGGATATACTGGGTTTCCATCAATGCTCAACACAAGATATAAGATTCTCTGTACCTTGAGCTCCCAACAATCCAATAAGGTGACTAGATGAAGACATCTGAGGAATTTCATGGCCAAACTAGGTTTTCAGCCTGGACCTCCTTAGACTGGCACTCTAACATGATTCTCACAGTAAACAGCCCAAGGCTGGCTTTGACTCATCCGTACTTATGCAAATCTATTGGTTGCTCTGTGCCCAAGGGCAACAGAAACTATTGCCAATTTGTTTTACAATCATGGCAACCTTATGCAACCACCAGGGGACTTCCATTTTAACTGCATTTAGTAATGTCTTTTGTTTTCCAGATAAGATTTACTCCCCATCTTATCTTTGCATTTCCTCTATGCATATGATAGATGCATTTCTAATGATTTTCTCTTAATGAAATTATATAATAAATAATTTTTCACAACTCTTAACATAAAAGATTCTTCTTAAAATGTAGGTTTGTTGGAAATGGCTCAGCTTCTTTTTAAGGATGCCAACATTGAGATAACTTGAAGCTTTTCTTATGACTGTGCTTCCGCATTGTTCTTAGCCCTGGAGTAAAAGAAATGTAAGAAAAAATAAGAAAAAATGAAGAGTTGTTTAGATTGAGACACATAATATGCCTATAAAAACAAATTTCCAGAATAAAATACTGATCCTGCCAATGTCTACTAGGTATGTCCAATTCCAGAATCATTGTTTTATTTGTCTAACAGTGAGGCTTATCTCTGGCCAGTTCAATGAACTAAGGAGAAATTTCCTGACTTGAGATCAATCAGTGGAACAACTTGCCTCCAGAAGTTTTGTGTGCCCCATCACTGGAGGCTTTTAAGAAAAGATTGAACAGCCATTTGTCCAGAATGGTATAGGTTCTCCTGCTTGAATAGGAGATTGGCCTGGAAGATCTCTGGGGTCCCTTCAAATCCTATGATCTATGTTCCAATTAGTCTCTTTGATAAGACTTCTTTTGAATAAACAAATACAGAAAAGTTGTACTGTAAGGTGTTTTTTTTAAAAAAAGAAGAAAATAAGTGCTTACTTTTCCAGAAGTTTTGTGATGACTTTTTTCACCCAGGGTGCAGTGGGGTCCAAGCACACTTGTCTGCCATCCTTAAGAGTTGCACTGCAACAAATGAAAATCATGACAATCAAGCACTGAGTTTGCAGAAGGTTACTGTCTTTCTGTTTGTCTGTTTATTGGTTTAATCTACAGGACTTGTATGATTTTCCAATCATACAAATCACACCAACCATTTGGTTTTAATGCACAAGAGCAAAGAATTTCTAGTGCCACTAGCATCTAGTGATGCTATACAGTCCATGTGGGAAAATCCAGAAGATCTGTGCACAAGCTTTGCATGGGGCAGTTGGGCAGCAGAGCTTCATGGTAGATCATGCCCTAAAGCCAGTTACAAATATGAAGTAGCAAAAGTATACTTACATAACCTGAATGTTACTACAATGTGGCCCACTATTGATCAAGTTGACACTTGCAATGTGTTTATAGAAGCTGGGATTAGAATAGGTTTCTATACATTGACACCGAAGTTCAAGCCCTACTCGGGCCAATGAAGCTCCTATTAAAAAAAGAATAACATTTTGACTTACAGATTATAGTAAAAATATTTACATAGCTATTGTATTACTAGTTGAGACTATAGATCTATCGCTAATTAAATATTTTGCTTGCATTGTAACAACCATCCAAATCATTAAAAAAAAATTGTTAAATACAACTATTCCCCATTAATATTTCCTAGGATCTAGTGCTCAAAGGTAGATTACTGTAGGATCTAGAAGTGTCATTCATTAGTAACAACTTCTGAAGGATCTGTCCTTTTAAATAAATTTATGCATGTTGCATTAATTAGTTTTACTTAGAAAGAGAATAAAAAGTACAAAAGTACATTTTTCTTTAGAAGTCTAAAGACCTTTGAGAATCTGTTTAGCATTTAATGATTAAATAACAGCTTTTTGCTGAAAATGATTTTTCC
Source organism: Pseudonaja textilis (assembly GCF_049901715.1). Classification (NCBI taxonomy): domain Eukaryota; kingdom Metazoa; phylum Chordata; class Lepidosauria; order Squamata; family Elapidae; genus Pseudonaja; species Pseudonaja textilis. The sequence goes on along the minus strand of NC_142008.1, from coordinate 83,667,957 downwards.
GTTACAAGTAATTATTATACTCCTGACAACAGTAAGCTTATCTTCCCCAGAAAATAGTTTAGCATCTCATACAAATCATACAAACTTTGCCTACCTTTTGTCAGTGTTGCAGAGACCAAGACAAGAGCCAAAAATGCAACCACAGCCTTGGAGTCCATGATAAGAGATAGAATAGTTTTCTAGGCTGGGATCCTGGAGAGCAGAAGAGAGTTTGCTCAAGAAAGCCTGTGTTTGACTGAGCTCCACCACTTCTATGGCTTATATACTTATGGACCTTGTCAGAGGAAATTCCCAAGGCTTGTAAGGCTCTATCTTAAAATGAGTCATTAGGAAATCTGGAAGCAACTGTTTCCGACTACAATAATGACAGCCTATACTGATTCATTTACTTCTACAAAAGTGTATTCAAGCAATTTTTAACTTTAAATTCTTCTGCTTTTCAGAATCAGTATGTTGACATTTTTAAAGAAGAACTGCATTACCTGAAGAGCAATGCATCTCTTTCAGCACATGGAAAGCCTGTATTGTAAGGTTTGCTATATACAAGAATCAGTTGAGTCTTCTATACCCATATTTCAAATATAAATGGTTTGGTTCTGGGTTTTCATATAGTTTTAAATATTTAATTTGCATAGTTTAAAATTTTAAATTCTTTGTCTATATTGTACCTTATGATTCTTGACTCTTGATGAATGTATCTTTTCTTCTGTGTACACTGAGAGCATTTGAACCAAGACAAATTCCTTGTGTGTCCAATCACACTTGGCCAATTCTATTCCTGTTCTGTTCTATTCTATTCTACATATATTTTTATGATCTATAAGCAAGCCCAGAGTCACCTTATTAGGGAGATGGGCAGCATATAATTTTAATAAATGAATAAATAAAAATATAAAAATAATAAAAAATATAAGAATTAAAACTGCTGAATGGAGGAACATATTTCTCCACTAGACATACAAACTATTAACCCACACATCTCTTTTAGCACTGCATTTTCTAAGAATCAAATGAGATAATGTCATTTAATTCATGTCATTGAGACAATAATTCCTTAAACTTTATTTCAAAATATAAAATCAATCCCTTTAACCTAGACTTTTATATGTATATAAGACATCCAATATTTCTATTAAAATTATGATGAGTTATTAATATGCTTAGGTATCATATTCCTATAACATTTCACAATTCAGATGTAATCTGTTACAGAATACATACTTAAGGAATGGATTGGAAGAATTCAACAGATTTTTGTTTTATGCACTTAATTAACAACTATTTCTAATAATTTAAAAAATGTATAATGCTAGGGATCAGATTGTGAGTAATTTGGGGCACAATGGTTCCTAACCAGTGATCCAAGGCTACTGATCATTTGCTAGTTCATTCATGTGGCTGCCAAAATACAGTTCTCCCACAAAACCTGGCAAAATTTCAGGAGGTAAAATGTAGTATTTTGTATTTGGCAATAAAGCAAATAAAACATAAAAGAAGAAAAAGTTGACATTAGCATAATTCTAAATCTAATGTTTTGTTGTGAGACTCTGTGTCTATGCATAAATTCTCATTCTATTTTGATTTGTTCCATTAACACATACATCTTGCTAAAAAATCACTCTTGTCAACCAATGATATTTTTTCTGTGTAAGGATGCAAGCATAGTAACTCTGAATTTCATTGAGATATTTCCAAGAATCAATAAAGTTGGATTCCTCTTACTTTCTACACAAGAATTCACAAATTATGATTCTCAAAGTTTGCCACTGATGTTTTAAAATGTGACATAATAGAAACACATTTAAATATGTGGAGATTTACTTTATGGTAGTACAAACTTAATTTAGTTTTTATTTTAAACTGTTTTCTTTTTTTCTTGGTCTTGTTCAATCATACAATTGAAGGAAGTAATTGTATGATTGAGAAGATGAGAAGGAATGTCTCTTCATTCTCAGAAGAGTAATTATTACCTTTACTAGTTAGTCAGGAAGACAACATTTCTTATGTGCTTTAATAACTAGCTAAGTCATGAACAGAGGGTCGAAAAGACAAGATGGTGGTCATAACTTTGTGACTAAAGGCTTGTGTCCCCTTCTTTAGAAATATATTCCTTGTGACCAATAAAAATGACAGCAAGATTCTGATTGCCTCCCTCATAAATGCCTCTGAGTTAGAAAGTAGAAGGACCAATCTCATCAGGTGGTAGGGGCCTAATTTCTTCAAATAAACAAGACAGAAAATATCCAAACTATTCTAATAATGGGGATTGTTGAAAGAGTAGTGCCTAAAATATCACTGAAGTTTGGACAGATCAGTTTGCTTTATCTATTATGTATGTAATATTTCACCCAGTGAGAGTTTTGATTCATGGTGGTATATAAGTCAGAGCAATTAAACTCCAATCAAGTTGACTGAAAAAACATCTCATTTCAAGGTTTGTTATTCACTGAAAGATATAGGAATGATAAATCACAACCTCAACAAAATTATATTTTAGAATAATTTCTAGTCCATGTTTAATCAGATTTCTCTTCCTTGTTTCACAAATGCTTTCTATCTGTTAAGTCAATCAAGATGGCAACATGATTTCACAGCCCTGGCTACCAACTTGATTTTTTTTCTTCCTCTGCAATGTTTTGCAAGTCATTGTCATAAATTCTCAGGCTCAGTTTTTCCATAACTATTGTTTGAAATTAAGAATGTTTCTGACCTTAACAGATGTTTATCCGTTAATGTGTGCTTCATGCTAAAACAAAGTGGGTTTAACAATACAAGAAGTAAAGGATGAGTATTCAGGACTGAGGGAATGCAGAACAGGGATGAGATGAAGTTTGTAGAAATTTTGATGAAAAGGGAAAGATATCAAAATGGCTGTCCTTCTTTTGAAAAGTTCAATATAAGTTGGGGAATACAATTTCAGGTAAAGATAAGAGAGAAAATTATAGTGAATATAGCCAAGCAAGATATCCAGGTGGTGAAGCACTGAAAAGAGATTAATTAGGATGCCTGAAAATAGAGTACTATCATAAATTCACAATAAAATAATAATTTACATTACATTACATTTACATTTAAATAATTTACATTTTGTTTGGCTCTGCTAATATGTAATAATCTAAGAGACATGTTATATGTTTTATTTTGTCATATTGTTTGTGGTGAACAAACAAATGGTCGTGCCATTAACATCCTTTTACCTGTTATTTCATTTTAATTGTTTTTATAGTTTTAATGCTTTTAATTATTATCATTGTTGTTATTCATTATTATTTTTTGGCTTTGTTGTATGCCACCCAGTCACTTGTTTTCTTTGGCTATATAAATTTGAAAAATAAATAAAATTATATTTTTAATATTTTATTTTATTCAGGATAAATTTAAAATACAAAACTCAGGAAAAATCCAAAAAGACATAAAAGGGAAAAAAAAGCATAAAACACAAAACAGTCAGAACATTAAAAAAGGCACATCAAAAAGACTCCACCTTATTCACATATTATGCTTTATAATTGAACAGTGATTAATATATTACTACAATTAGTTTCCATCCCTTGCAAAGCAGCCATCTCTATTTTTAAACTACTAAATCTCTTATTAACCTGTTGAATTGCCTTCTATATGTTATATTGGTGACAAAGTAGTTAGCAGGAAAAACAATAATAGTAAAACAGAACAAAATTGAAGTTTCAAATCACTCTAACAAATCGTTATTTTAATCCACTGATAGAAAATTTACCATTAACTATCCCGGATCATACCAAAATTATAAACAGATTGTTCTGGGTCAAAAATCTATCTGTTTCTTAAGGTCCTCTCTTGTCAATTGTTATTTAGTGAAATGTAATAAATTCAGTTTCCAGAATATGTCTATCTTTGAGTCAGAATGCAAGCAAAAGTTAACTATAATCAATCCATCCAGTTTTCCTCTATCTTTGTAGAGAAAATAGATTCCTTCATAGAGGAAAGGAATTTGTCTACCTGTCTTCCAGGTGAAACTGTCATATTGGAGAAGTGTTGGAAGAAAAATTCTTCTGGGTTCAGTTCCAAGTGGGGAAAAAGACACTGGAAACATGGAGGCTGTTTGGAAGGTTTAATGGTGGATAGAAGGACCACATGGCTTAAAGATCCAAAATGAAAAGGATGATCACATGCTTCAAGGTGAAGAAAAAGATCAAGAAGAAGGGCTGAGAGTGCCTGGGTTTTATAACCTTTGTTGAGATTTGAATTGAAGCTTGTTTCTAATTGGTTGTCAGACTCCCATGGGGCCATGCAGGGACAACTCTGCAGGCTGTCCTGAGTTCCAGGCTTGGTTGAGCCTTGTTGGATGATGATGATGCACTGAAAAGGGCTTTTGGCAATTGCTATAGCTTTACCTGGAGATCTTTGTTATGTAAAGTATTCTGGTCCAGGCCTTAATGGCCCATCCATTAACAAAGGTGGGGGTGAGCTTCTGCTTCTGAGTTTCTACTCTTTTTAGGGGAAATATTCTGCCTTTTTAATATTTCCTAGGATATTTCATTTTTCTAGGAGAGGGGTGAGTGCTAACTTCCTACAGAAGTATACAGACTTAAACGTAAACTTCTGAACAACAAATGAAATCCACTTCACTGTTTTTTCAGCCATAAAACTATCTCTTTGATTTGGAACTGGATCAAAATCCCTCTGTGTATCTTAGAGGCTGTAAAGTACTACATAAGTCTAAGTGCTATTGCTATCTTTATCCAAAGATAAAGCTTCAGATCGTATTATTTTTTGAAGATTCATTAAAGTTTGATCAATAAGAGAAAACCAGCTAGAAGCTGCATATTTTCCTACCCTTCTTTCTTTTTCAGGGAACAAAAAACACAACAAAAAAGTTTTCCCTACATTTCAATCCAAAATTTTAAGAAAAATTCAACAGAAATAAACTTCAGGTAATTTGCAAATTCAAAAAATTTAGAATCCAGTGGTGAGAGTCTAATGTCTCTTCACCAAACGTTGCTGTGCTTTCCATATGGAAGGGGCAGATGCGGAGGTTGTATTCAGCAGGTTCTGACCAGTTCTGGAGAACCAGTAGCGGAAATTTTGAGTAGTTCAGAGAACTGGCAAATCCCACCTCTGACTGGAGATTTTACAGTATCCTTCCCCTGCCATGCCCACCAAGCCACGCCCACAGAACCAGTAATAAAAAAATTTGAATCCCATCACTGGGCAGATGTCATCCGGAACAACATATATCAGAAGGAAAAATGAAAAAAAGCAATTAAAAAGTGAAAGTGAAAATTCCGGCATGCTTAGAAAATGAAGCTGCTTAACAGGAAGGTGGATGCAGCCAGTGACTTTTCAATCACTTCAAGAGGGAATCTTCAAGGTCCCTCTTCCACAGTGCATCCACGATCAACCAAAAGTCACCTTGGGTCAATTCTAAGTGGTCCCATTCAAAATCAGGGAGCAGCCCTGCCAGAGATCCAGCTTTAGCAGTGAAATCAGCAGATCGTCAGGAAGAGAAAAAAGAAAACCTTACTGACCAGCAGCCTTTTTGAAAGGAGGGGGCTAAATAAATAAAATTATTGTCTTATTATTTTTTAATTATTTTTGATTTGCCAGAACTGCTTTTAAGTCTCAGTTCAAATTCCAGAAGAGAAACTGGCTGAAATCCATAGCAAACTGAATTCCATGCTTAGACAACATGCTTCATAATTGAGAATATAAATGTCCTCTTAATATAAAATCCCCACTCTCCATAAAATGTCACATTAAAAAATAATAATATCTTTGATTAAGGGTTCAGCTTAGTTCCAATTTCTTTCATTGAAAGAAAGTCTAAGTTAGATTTATTTGTTCTTATTCCTCCCTTGTTAGTTGTGATCTTTTCTCTCCTCTTCAGGGCTTGACTAGAATTAAACTAACTATGGATGGGTTAACTTGATTCCTACTAAATCAACATATGGTAAGAGAAGGAAAAATGAGTGAATGAAATCACAGTAGGAGCACAGCTGTGCCCCTCCCTCTGCACCTAATTGTCATTATCATTTTTTTAAAAAAATTGTATCCCAGGTGCTTTTCTTTCTGGTGATCTTATTTTTAACTTTTGCTTCCATTCAAAAGTTTCCCTTTTCATGATGCCTTTTCTATTGCATTTGCCTTTCTTCTCACGAACCTAGCATGGAATCTCAAGTTGACACATAGGTCTGATATTTTCATGTTGTCATGAATGTTTTCATTATTTTGTATTTTTTCAGTCCCCCCCCCTTTTTGGGGAAAGGACATTTAAGTAAGGTTTCAGGTACACAGTGGCTGACAAGGAATGACTGTATTTTTCTCCCTGAATCAGAAATATTATACTTCCTTCCCTAAGGCAGATCTTTCCTAATCTCAAAGCTTCCCAAAGTTTCATAAGTAACATTGAGACTTTGCTCTCGGCTCCAACAGAAGAAGGAAAAGAACAACCTGTATGAAAGGGTGTGTCAATTTTCAGGGCCTCAGACTAGGCACTCCTTAATTTTTATTATGGGTGTGCCAGCCTTTCCTCAAATTTCAGGTGCATTGGCCAACATTAGTAGAATGAAGGAAAAGAACTCCTGTAACCTACATCCCTGTTTAATCACCAATAGAATCAGATCGTGTTTCTTAAATTCCCAATCAACATGAATATAAATGAAATTCCTATTAATGAAGATGCCATGCACATTGGTGTTCTACCATTATTTTTATTTTCTGCAAGTTTACTTTTAGCAAGCACATTTAAACAATTTTACAAGTACTTCCGATTGAAACTAGGAAAAAGTACCCCAAATTTAAATTTTAAAATATAAACAGTTGACTAGCCTTTTGGAGCCAATGGGCATAATTAACATATTTGGAAAGCACTTTGTGTTAGCAACTTTAAGGAAGTAGCTGCTCTAGGGGAAGGTTTCTCAATTCACACAATGACTTACAGAGACAATGCACCTGGTTGCAAAATACCCATTTACCAGAAGTCAAGAAGGTGGCTCCTAAAACTATCTATGAAGTGTATGTGAAACCCAGAGGTATGCATGAGAGTAGAAAAGAAGGCATATTTGCTGGCAATATGCCAGCTTCATTTTAATGATATTTTTAATGATAATTAAATGATAATTAAAATGATATCTAGAAATATATGTAAAATAGGTGGCAAAGAGCCTATTAAATATAAGATCTGCAGAATCACACTGGGAATACTAACAGTAGTCAATATTGATTTATATGATGAGGCAGTATGAGAAAAAAGTATGTTTTCTTTCTATTTATGCCAACTTCTGAACTCCAACCTAATACATGACATCTTTCTTTTTCACTCTCTAATGTGCAACAAATCTGTTTGTTGTTTCACAGGAAAGAATGGTATCAAGTATTATTGTATTCTATTACGGTATTAATATTAAGAATTATTGTATCCTATTGTTCAATTGGTTGGATAGTATCATTGACACAATGAACCTGAATTTGGGTAAGCTCTGGGAGACAGGGGAAGACCGGGGGTGGGAGGGTACTATAGTCCATGGAGTTGCAAACCACAGCAAGACACAACCACAGCAATTGTTTAATTCTTATATTTTCATATGAGAAGTTGTTACTGCATGAAAGCTGCCTACCTGCCTTGAGTATGTGTGGATGAAATGTTCTGAAAGCTCATGCCTTCTCTTTACCATTTAAAGCAATGCATAATTGCCGCTCCAATGATTCTGTCAAATAATGACGAAATGCCTGGTTTTAGTATTGCACGTGGAGGATCAGGTAAAAATGCTGCAACCTGGAACAGGAGCATGGCTTGGGAACTACAGGAAGAAGGCTTCATAAAAGGTTCAGGCCAAGAGGACATTTTCCTTTGTGTTTCAGGTTCACAACTGTCAGCCTTGATTCTGAGCACGGTCCTTCAGGCAAGTTTTAATTTACTTGATGAAGCAATGTTTTGCTGTACAGTAATTTCTTTTCCTTCATCCTTCCTCAAACCATCTGTGTTATATTTTAAGGACATGTTTCTCAGCCATAACATTAAAATGTGTAGACAAAAATTCTGGGAGTTGAAGTCCAGAGATTTTAAAGCTGCTAAGATTGAGAGACACTGATTTCTTCTCTTTTTTTTAACAACCTGATCAAACTGTCTTTTAGTAGGAATGTGGAAGAAAGTTAATGGGTCAATTCCTTCTCCTTGCCTATCTTCTCCTTCAATAGATACATTACTAACACCCAATATGACACATGTTAAACTCTTTTTGAATATTTGGACATTTTTCCTGTTTTAATTAATGAAATAATTTTATTATGCAAATCCAGAGTTATGCTGCAATCACTCTGTTTAGCCAAAATTTTCTGACCTAACTAATGGACAAAAACCATCAAGTTTGGCATGAGGAAGGGAACTGCTATTGATGATAGCTACTCACAATCAGTGATACAGTATATATTCATAGCCACTCTACATCCAAATCTATGCTGTAACACAATTCTCATACATTTGGTATGCATAGTAGGTAAAAATACATGTGAGCCATGATTGCAAATTTATGTATCATCTTAAGCAATTTCTTTTTCAATATAATTATGTTTGATTTCCAGCATGATTCAGGATATGTCTTATTGTGGTTTTTATAGCTACCAAAACTGTTGGACTCCGAGGCTTCCTCAAGAATCTCAAGCAAGAATTCCAGAAGAAAAGAATTTATTCTCCTATATAAAGGTCCCTACAAAGAGAGCATGTGAGGATTCTATGTGAGAATCCTGACTTTTTTTTCAACCAAGTTATTATATTAATTACAACCAATCCTCATTTCTTTAATCTAGAGAAATGTATAAGAAAAATTAACCTTCCTTTGACTTAATGAATTAGCTTTCAATTCTTTCAAACATGCCAAAATATTAAAATATCTATCTTCATAATGTTAAAAACATTTATATTTAATCCCATACTAAAAGGAACATAAATTGTAGAATGGATTGCTACCATGTAGACATGTTTTAGGTGACATGAACTTTTAACAGGAACATGCAGACAAATTTGCTCCAATAAAATTGCTTGGATTTGCTCGCAGATGGATGCTGGCCTGAAAGAGATGCCTAGGATGGAATCTTGTCCAGTTATCTGGGAATGATTTGTACTTGTTGGATGTGAGGAAATGGGTAGGGTCCTTAGAACTATGCTATTTGGATCCATGTCTATCCTGGTTTGTGAAAGTTGCCCAGGATATGTAGGTGTCATGTGAGTTTGTCCCAGCAGTGATTAGTTCTTCTTTGAGTGAAGTACATAGTTCTTCATTTAGCTCTTTAGGAAGCCCTGGTTCAGCCTCTTCTCAAGAAGCTTTCACTAGAATTTAATTTATTATTTTAGGAAATTTATATTGCTGCCTGTTTGCACATGGCAACTCAATACTGAACAAAGTTTGTTGAATCCTCAATATTCTATATTAGCATACTCCAAACCCTGAATCCTGATTGGTCCACACGGACCGCAAGCTGATTGGACAACTAAATGGCCGTGATTGGCGCACTAAGTATCAACCGCGATTGGCCGAGCTGATCGCAGGAGATTCAAAGCCCTGTCATTGGCCGCCGAGCCGCGAGCAGTTCCTATATGAAGGGCTGCCACGGATCACAGGTCTTGTACAGAACTGTATACTGAATAAAGAGCTGAATGTTCACTTTTGGTCTCACGTCTCTGTGGGGACTGATCTACCCAATGTAACACTCAATACTGGACAACTTTTGCCCAGTACTCAATCCTCCTCCCCGCTTTTGAGGGAATGTAGTTAAGACAATGTTTGCATGACAGCTTCAGAACACCCTGCAGGAAGCAAATTATCTAGGTCAGAGCTGTCAAACTCCTGGCCCACAAGCTGGATGTGTCACGTGCTGGCCACACCCACACCTGGTTTAGTGAAAGGAAAAAAGTCCCGATACATTCATCATGTGAGGCTGTGTGATGACGTGAGTTTGACATCCTGATCTAGATCCTTTTCAGTCAAGTTTCAGAGTTGGATATGGAATACAAATGGCACTGATGGTGCTTTTAGATGATTTCTGATATAGGGAGGATGTCTTCACCCATGGTTTACTTGACTTCTTAGTGGCTTTTGATACCATTGACGACTGACTCAGAGGATTGTGAGTGAGTGGTGTTGTATTGATTCATCTCCTTTCTTTGGGATCAATTCCAGTAAGTGGTAATTGAGGGAAAATATGCCACCCCCAGCTGTTCCAAGGTGGAGTGTCATTAAGTTATTTTTAAAAATTATGAAAAGACTAAATAATAATTTGAATTTGGCACTGCTTCTTACTAACCTCATTGTCACGGGCCACGTATATTATTTAAAATTGCCTTTTGTTGGCTATATTAATTACTCTATTTTGTTAAGAATTGCAAGATCCTCATTCAACAATAGCATGCTGATTTCCTTTTTTTTTTTTTTAGATTATCAAGAAAAACAAGGGGGATATTTTTTCTTTCCCTTGAATTAGCAAACCAATTATTACATTTGAAGAAAAGTGATAGCCCTCAGACTGTTGATTTAAAAAACAATAACGTAATTTGCTTTGCAAAATTCTAAGAACATTGAAGATTAGACTGGAGTTCCAAGAATGCTTTAACTACTGAATCACTAAACATAACTGAGGGTCTGGCTTGGTTTCAAAACTAATGTCTCTCTACTGTACAGATCAATAGTTTTTAGCTTTGCTTTTTTAAAAAATATATATTTTTAACATTACCATAACATTACCATATTTAAAATTCTACCAATTCTTCCTACTGGAGGTTGAATAGTTGAGACACATGTGCCTCCCACTTCCTGAAGCTTTAAACTGTCTGAAAGGGAATGAATGATCGCCTCCTTTCATAATGATGGACACTTTTCAGATAGTATCTGAGATTTGGCTTGAGGCAAGTGCATTACAGAAGACAGACTGTGCAGCGCAGTGCTTATTAAATTTACTAAACAATTGGAACAGAACAGGCAGTCTTAGATAATTGAGAAGAGGCTGCTAGGCATAACTTTTTTACAAGCTTCTGCTCAATGATACTTTTTTTAAAAAAAATTTGCCATGTCTCTGCTTCCAATGCCAAGTATTTCCCAAAGCTACCCCAAACAAACTCATTTATTTTGTACTTGACATGCTGTTTCTGGAAATTCAGGACTGTCTCCTCCTACCTGAATTGATTTATTCAGGATATTCTTCCTGTGGTCATTCCCCATTGTCATGAGGTGAGGGGAATGGAAGCTACTCAGCTACTATTGGGGCCTTATGGAATGAATACCTTCCCCTTAGAATTCAGGGCTGCTCTATTCCTTCAAACACCTTCTAAAAGCTGCTGAAGCAGAACTTTTTCCAATTTATCTAAGTTCAATTTATTAAGTTTTGCTTTGTTATATTGATTTTTTTTTAATTTACTGTAAGATATTTCCCATTGTTTTGGATAAGATGTCTTCTTTCTTATTTGTTATATTCTTATTTATGTATCTGGAAGTATATAGTTTAATTTTAAAATCATAATTACTAATTTTTTATATATCAGAGTGTTTTCTAAAACAAATATTAATTATAATCTGTTTCAAGTTTAAATTAAAAACAAAAATAATTTTAATTTACATAAATATAAATTAATAAAAATATAAATATAAATTATATATAATTGTATATAAAATATAAAAATAAAAAAGTTTTAAATAGCACTTATATTTTTTTCTCTTGACAATCTTACTTCACTTTGAATTCTAATTTTGTTAGTTTTGTTAGAGTTAGTTTTGTTACAATTAGTTTTTAAATTTTCTTTGTTACTATATATTCTTGCCTTAACCTAATTTAACTTAGACTAGTTGTTGCTTATGTTAAAGCTTACCATTGAATTTTTAGCAAGATTATTATATGCCCAAAGATGGAAGGATTCTGAAATACCTACAATGCAGGAATGATTGGTGAAGAAGAACATTTGCAGAAAACAGCTTGCTTATTTAAAGAAAAGACAACTATATTTGCCAGTGGATGGAAATTCTGTATGGGCTTTTTGCTGAAAATGGCAAAAAATGAAGTTATGATCTATGGGTTTGATTATCAGAAAGGATAGAATAAGAAGTCCTGATGTAACTTTTGATAAAGGATAAAATATAAATGTGTTTATAACTACTATAAAAAAAGATAGGAATGACGTCTTTGTATCTTTTAACATTTTTCTCTTTTCTTTTTTTTTTACTTATTTACTTATCACTTTTTTGCTTTTATTTTTTCTTTAAATCTGTATTCTTTTGCTTTGGTAAAAATCCTCTGAAATACAAGTTAATTGGAAAAAAACCTTACCATGAAATGTTTAACTATTATAAATCTTAGCAACCCTTTTTTGTTGTTATATTTAACTATAGGAATACAAAAAGAGACCTCTCCCAACATGGTGCCTATCAGATGTATTGAAGTTGAGATCCTATACACCCAAGCCTCTCTGGGTTTGAACCGGTTGCCCTCCTAGTGTTGAAAGCTAAAGTTCCTCAAATTCACATTGAGCATAGCCAGGAGATCTATTCCTAACATGTCTGGGGAAACTAGCCCTTCCTCAATGAACCTGTTCTTTCTCCCCACCATCATCAATTGCAGTAAGTGGTTGTGGACAGCAACAGATATTCTGCTGAAAATTAGCTGCATCAACCCAAAAGAGATGTGCCTGAGCTACCGTTTTGCTCTTTTTTAGAAAAGGCAGTACTAATGGTTCTGTTTAATTAGGACCTGTTGCTGCTATGTATTGATGATTCCCCAGTTATATACTTTATATTAAATAATGTCAACTGTTGTTTCTAAGTTGCAGAGCAACTAGGGCTCTTTTTCACAGAAGCAAGTAAATAAGTAATAAATGCGCACATAACTTCCCCCATGGTTTATCGTGTGTGCTGCTAAAGCACAGGAAATGATGCCCCACAAGGCAATGATTCCACAAAACTTCACAAGACTAGTTCTGTAGAGTAATGCTTATGACGCACGTGGTGTAGAAAAGCTTCAAGACGCTGAGTTTGCTAACTCTAAGATGACAAGACAGGAAGATAAAAGGTGATTCAGCGAATTATCTTCAGCTTGCCAATATGTGTGTTTTTCTTTCAAAACAAGTGTTTTTAAGACTTCTGCCTGTGTATTTTGAAATTGATCTCTGTTATTTTCTTTTTCACATGACATATTTCATTCGGTCCCATGTTGCTTTTTGGATATTTTGTTCCCATATAAAGTACCTAGTATCATTACCCTACTTGGAAGAAAAAGGGCAACAGGAAGGAAAAACTAGGAAGCTTCTTAACAATTCCTCCTCATGCCATTTTTCATTTGAAAATCAACCCTAAATTGCCTCCATAGTGAGAAAAAAAATTGGTGCCTTCAAAAGTGTTTTTTCTTTCCCTATGTGGAGTTTTTGTAATTAAATCATTAAAAGCTCCAGTAAAACTGAGAATAGTATTTTATAATTGGGAATGTAATTGTAAGGCCATCCAGTGACACATAAAGTGAGAGGGGCAACTATATAAATTGAAATAAATAAATATTTGTTGGGGGGGATATCAGTTTAAGTTTAAAAATGCAGTACTATTGTTCTACATGAGCTTTTGAAGATAAATTATTCTCACAGGTGGTCTATAATTAGCTACTTATCTTTTGCCATATGAGTCCAGACTCCATTGTCAAGAGAGGGAGTTGCAATTTAAAATATTCTAGGCAATTAGGATATTACAAAGAAAAGGGGAAACGTGAAGGATTTTGAACAAGTGTCCAAGGGCCATGAATTTTTATAAATGCTCAGCAATTCAAACCAAGGCAATGCTCACAAAGGGGGAAAATGAACTTTCATTTGAAGAACATGACCCACCGAAACAGAATTTGCAGCGATTTATTTACCAGGTATTGCTTGGACTATTTAATGCTATTCTGATCAAGAATGTTTGGATAGTATGTGCTTTCATAAGGTTAGAGCACTTCCTTTTTTTGTTATGTAGGGAGATATAATACATATTTATTGTATTTTTCTGCTACTACTTTTCCTACTAATAGTTTTAAGTATTATAACATATATTCCATATGTTATGCAAGACTGAAGATCATCAGAAGAATGCCCTTGCTTGCTTATTTCTTCTTTACTTAGCAGTGATCATAGGAAAGCCAGCCTGCAGTGACATCTTGAAAGAGGAAAGCCTTAATTCTCAAAATATTTTAATTCTAAGAATTTTGAATTCAATTCTTTCATTTAAAGAACGTACTAATTGCCAAGAGGTGAGGAGCGTTTTCCACTTTTTTTCTGAGAAAGAAAGAAGGAAGTGAAAACTCTCATCAGCCCTGGGCAATTAGTACATTTCTCATGCAATTTAGATGGGAGGAAGAATTCCATTTTTACCAAAGATGAGATTCTTCTGCTGGAGCTAAGATTTCATGAAAAAGAAAAGCATCCAACACATGGTCATGAAATTGCCATCATATCTAATTTGCTCCGGTGCATATCTCTACTAGAAAAATTGAATTTCCAGTCTGTGATGAAGTCTTTTAAATAACAAAAATAACCAAGGCTAATAGGATTAGCTGTGGTATTTAAATACCAAATAAATAAAAATTATAAAATATATTTCCCAAAAATACTCTTTAAAGTTCCTTTAAAAAGTTGGCTTGTTGTGAAGTTTATTAAAATCAGTTTAATTGCAAGGGGAATTCACTTATTTGATAGCTATTATGTTTTGAAATATATGAGTTATGAGAATACAATGAGTTTCTCACACCAAAAAGCAACAAAGTCTAAATTCAGTGGCCTTGATTATCACAGCTCATTTCAACATCTGCAGCAAAAATGGTCAATCTTTTTTGTCCAAGGGATTACACTTCAAAAACATCTCCAAGGTGTTGTTGTTTTCTTCAAAGGGCAACTGTTTTTTCCTTGAGGAAGAAGAAAACATTCCATTTCTCATCCAAGAAGCTTCATCAGAGAGGATGGAAGTTGGGTACTGGTACTTGAGACTGGATGGTGTGAGGGGATGGAAAGATAGGTTCTCATAAGATGGTGGGAGGGGGAAGGGAAAGATGGATGGTGAGAAGGGGAATGGAAAGTCATCTGGTCATTAGACTCTCCCAGAGAGCTCTTGAGGCCACTTGGAGGTTCATCTGTGCCCTCAGGGTCACCTGAATCAGAGTGCAATTGGTTGTGGAATCTTCTTGGAACTGCTGCAAAGGATATGTTGTAAATTGGAGATCGGTGGTGTCTTATCCCTTCCTCCCTGTTGAGGAAGGATGTTCAATTCTAATATAGATGGTTTCTTTTACTTTTCTTTTAAAAAAGGTTCTGTTTCGAAATGTGAAGCTTGCTATCTTCAAATGAGTGGCCTTTTGAAGAGGGGGGCAGAAAAAGAGAAAAACAGAAATGAGAGGGAGGAGGAGGGAGGGAGGGAGGGAGGGAGAGAGAGAGAGAGAGAGAGAGAGAGAGAGAGAAAGAGAGAGATCCATTTCCCAAAGAAAACACCAGGAGCAACAAAACCTGGGTAGTCGTGGCTGGGGGGGAGGTCATGTGACTGGTTGGGAGTAGTGTTGAGTTGTTCACACTCAGTCACATGACACCTAGCCACACCCACCCAGACACCTATTATCTTGTAAGTGATTGACAAATTAATTAATTAATTAAATAAATAAATAAATCTATTTCTGTCATGTGAATATAAAGTAATTTTTCAAAATTATCAAAAATAATTTACTTTTAGTCTTGCAAACAACTGAATGATGAAAGTTCAGGATAGACATAGATTGCCATGGATAATGTCTATATATGCAGTCTTTGGAGCTGAAAATGACTTGATGGCATGTAATCAATCAATCAAAGCATAGATGGTTTTATGTACTGAGGTGAAAGAACAGAGATGACAAGGGAAAACATTTATTTCACTAACAATCCAGCTAACAGTGAAAGCAGCACATACTAACAAGCAACAGCTGACTCTGTCTGACAGCGCTTCTTTTATAGTCAGCTGCCAGTCAAATTAAATGCAGCTTCCCACTCTAACCTGAGAGAAAATTTGATTCACAACAGAGGTAGTGTTGAGGTATTTCCCCATTAGGAGAATGTGCACATACAGGGAGACATATTGAGAGTAGTGTTTGAATAATACACACACAGCACATAGATACACTGTACAGTAAATGTAGGTTTTTACTTCCAGAAACGTTTAAGCAAAGTTCAAAATAAACAGTCCAAAGTCATTCACAGGTAAGGCAGTGTTCAATTCAGGGATAATCCAATAACAAATTCCACTGTCAAAAAACAGTTCAGTATCAGACTTACATCAAAACCTAGAATAACAGTCAATTAGGAAAAATGGAGGAACGGCAATACTCTCCAACAGGAGGAGAAAAAAAACCTCACTGAGACACACTCTCTTCTGAGACTAAGATTAAACAACCCAGGTTTCTGGCTCCATCTTATGGAAAATACCTTAAGGGTGGGGGTCAGTGATGTCAGACATGCACACAATGTCACACATGCATGATAAGCACTGACTGGCAGAGAGGGGCAGGGTGGGCGGAGAGGAGCAGTGCCAGCCAGGGGTACGATTTGCTGGTTCTCCGAACTACGCAGAATCATAACAACTGGTTCTATAGAACCAGTCCGAATTGGTAGAATCCCACCCTGAGCATATTCCTACCCCACAAGGCATCTGTAGCTTCTTCATCAGCTATTGGTCTTGGGACCAAAAAGAAGCCACAGCTTTCAGAGCTGTCAAATCTTTATTAACGTCCTCATACAGTATAAAAAGACCCTCCCCTTGGTTCTTGTTTGTAACGTGTCTCCTTTCAGCATGGGAGCCATCCTGAGAAACAAATTGCCAAATGGAAGAGAAATGCCAATCACTTTCTTTTCAAGAACCTTTTCATCGGTGGAACGTAATAACAGCCAAATTGACAAGGAGGCATTGGCTGCTATTGCCGGAGTTAAAAAGTTCCATGAATACAGCTGCCAGTTTGAACCGGTCTTAGATCATAAGCCATTGCTGGGCTGGCTCACCAGGGACCACCACTCACCCCTCGTATGACCCGCTGGACTGTTTTCCTAGCTGCTTATAATTACACACTCACACACTGCTCAGGAAAAAAATCCAAGCCATGCAGATGCCCTCAGCAGATGCCTGCTATTCCCCAGAGTAGAAGACCCTGCCCCAGCAACCTTGGTGTTCTTAATTGATGACCTGCCAACTCCTATGAACACCGCAGAAATTGCCAAGCATTCAACCAAGGACAAGATAATCACTCAAGTGCTTGACTGGTATGGAGGGGGTAGCCTAAGGGACCAGTAAATTAATACTTCCTGCCCTTTCATGCCCATCAACATGAGCTATCAGCTCAGTGGGTTGCCTGCTGTTGGGAAATAGGGTTGTAATCCCTCCCAGATTGCAGCAGCAAGTCCTGAAAGCCTTGCATGAGGGACACCTGGGCATTGTGAAGATGAAGGCATTGTTGGCCCATTACTATGTTTGGTGGCCTAACATGAACAAAGCAATTGCTAACTGGGTCACCTTGTGCCATTGAGAGCGGCACCTCCTTCTGCACACACAACTGTGGGAAATGCCTAAAACACCCTGGTCCTGAATTCATATAGACTTTGCCACATCAACACAGTCATTGGTATATAGGGAGAAGAGAAGTGGAGATAGCACACAGCCTTGGGGGTGGGGGTGGCTGTGCTGATTGTACAGGTATCGGATGTGATTCTGTCTAGTTTCACCTGCTGTTTCCTGTCTGTTAGAAAGCTTATGATCCACTTACAAGTGTGTTCAGGTACCACTAGTTGGTTTAATTTACTTAGAAGAGTGTCTGGAATGATAGTATTGAATGCTGAACTGAAGTCTACAAAGAGGATCCTTGCGTAGGTATTTGGAGATTCAAGGTATTGTAGGATGTAATGCAGAGCCATGTTAACAGCATCATCTGTTGATCTGTTTGCTCAGTATGCAAACTGCATGGGATCTAATAGCAGATCTGTGATGGTTTTCAGGTGGGACAGCACAAGCCTTTCAAAGATTTTCATAACTACAGATGTTAGAGCAACTGGTCTGTAGTCATTCAGTTCCTTGATGCAGGGCTTCTTTGGCACTGGGATGATGGTAGAACGTTTGAAGCAGGAAGGAACATAGCACATCTCTAGTGATCTATTGAAGATTCGGGTGAAGATGGGGACCAATTGGTCAGCACAGACTTTTAAGCAAGAAGGAGTTATCTTGTCTGGCCCTGGTGCTTTTCCTGGCTTTTGTCTATGTAATAGATCTTGCACTTCTTTTTCTGTGATCACCAGAGGTTGTGAGCCAGTTGTAGGATTGGGGCCAGTTGTAGGAAGCTTGGCTGTTGTTGGTGTGTTTGAGATGTGAGTTGTGGAGTTAGGTGGCTGTAATTTCTTTTCAAACCTGCAGGAAAACACATTCAGGTCATCTGCTAGTTGTTGATTTCCTTCTGCCTGGGAAGGAGGTTTGCTGAAGCCAGTGATGTTTTTAAGAGTTTTCCACATGTTTTCTGGTACATTTGTTGAGAATTGATTCTTTAATTTTTCAGAGTAGCTTCTTTTTGCTGTTCTGATCTCTCTTGTTAATATGTTTCTGGCCTGCTTGTATAGCATTCTGTCCCCTTTTCTGTAGGCTTCCTCTTTGGAACGACATAGCTGCTTAAGTTTAGTTGTGAACCAAGGTTTATTGTTACTATATATTTGCAGGTTCCTTGTTGGTACACTTAAGTCTTCGCAGAAGCTGACATATGATGTTACAGTTTCTGTGAGCTCATCTAGGTCTGCAGAGGCATCTTCAAAAACATTCCAATCAGTGCAATCAAGGCAGATCTGGAGTTTTAGCTTTGCTTCAACAGACCAAGTCTTCACTGATTTAACTGTTGGTTTAATGGTTTTAAGTCTTTGTCTGTAGGCAGGTACAAGGTGAATCATGCAGTGGTCAGAGTTTCCCACAGCTGCTCATGGTAAAGACCTATAAGCATCTTTTACTGTTGTGTAGCAGTGGTCTAAAGTATTTTTGCCTCTGGTGGGACAATTTACATGCTGGAAATATTTTGGGAGCTCTTTCCTTAAATTTGCTTGATTGAAATCTCCTTAAATAATGGGAAGGGACCCTGGCTGTTTGGCTTCAGCCTCCATAATTTGATCAGCAAGAGTTCATAATGCCTTGTTTACACAGGCTTGTGGAGGAACATACACAGCTATTAGGAGAAATGAGGAGAACTCACATGGAGAGTAAAATGGCTTGCAGTTGATGTGTAAAGACTCTAAGTTTTCATCACAAAACTTATATATTATAGGTATATCCTGAGACCAGCTGTTGTTGATATATAAACATAATCCTCCACACTTTGTTTTACCTGATGTTTCTTCAATTCTGTCTGATCTAAATGTCTGAAATCCTGAGATGTATATGGTGTTGTCCCCATGAATTTGTGGATTAAGCCAGGTTTCAGTAAAACAAAGAACAGCTGAATTATAAAAATCAGAATTCCATCTATTTAAGAGATGAATTTTATCCATCTTGTTAGCCAGTGAGCATAAATTAATCAGAAAGATTGAAGGGAGAGGAGGTTTTCTTTCCCCTATTCCTTAGTCTGTTTAAAATTCCCGCTTGTTTACCTCGTCTTCTCTTCCAGTGTGGTCGCTTCTTTGCTTTCTTTATTGTAATCCATAGCACTGGGGAATTGGTTAGAATCTCCTCCTCATTCGCAAAGACAGGTGGGGGTGAGGAATCAGAAAGCTGCTCCTTAAGGAAACATTGCCTAATTCTTAGCTCGTGAGTATGAAATTATCTGGTCTCGTGAGTATGAAATCTGTAGTGAATTGCAGGTAATAATAAGGAATAAAGAAACCATTAGAGAGCATTTCACCGAGGCAGCCATCGTCGGCGCCATCTTGGCTCAAAAACCCCCCAGCAAACACCACCTCTGACTGGAGATTTTACACTGTCCTTCCCCTGCCACGCCCACCAAGCCACACCCACAGAACCGGTAGTAAAAAAGTTGAATTCTACCACTGCTTGATAACCATAATGGGGTGGTCACTGACCTCGAGCCAGACATCCTGGAATGAGAAGTCAAATGGGCCTTAGGAAGTCTGAGCAACAACAAAGCTAGTGGAGGTGACAATTTTCCAGATGAGCTATTCAAAATCTTAAAAGACTTTGCAGTAAAAGTGCTACACTCAATTTGCCAGCAAATTTGGAAAACTCAATGGTGGCCACAGGATTGGAAAAGGTCATTTTATAATCCAATTCCAAAGAAGGGCAATGCCAAAGAATGTTCAAACTACCACACCATTGCACTTATTTCACATGCTAGCAAAATTATGCTCAAAATCCTATAAACTAGACTCCAGCAGTTTGTGGACTGAGAACTACCAGAAATACAGGTAGGATTTTGAAGAAGCAGAGAAACTAGAGATCAAATTGCCAGTATATGCTGGATCATGGAGAAAGCTAGGGAGTTCCAGAAAAATATATACTTCTGCTTCATTGACTATGCTAAAGCCTTTGATTTGATTTTGAGGTGGGTGTGATTAGCATCAGAAGGTTAGCTGCATTTGGCATTGCAGGGTGGAGGCGAGCGGGATTAATGGGGAGGGCAGATGTTAGTTTTTAGAAAGGGGTGGTAATAAAAAGCACTGAGAGGCAGATGCTCTCAGCACTGACTTAATTCAGGTTCACTGATTGTTGCTGGGTTGGAATGGATTATAATAAATACATTCTTTCTCAACAAACTGTGAGTAAAGTAGTTTATTGTTGAAGTTTCTACAAGTTCCAACAGAGGCTAACACTTCTGCTGCCTGCCTTCTGCTTGCAATTTGGCAAGTTCAAATCTCACCAGGTTCAAGGTTGACTCAGCCTTCCATTCTTCTGAGGTGGATAAAATGAGGACCCAGATTGTTGGGGGCAATATGATGAACTTTGTAAATCGCTTAGAGCAGGGGTCACCAAACTTTTGGACCTCAGGGACCACCAAACTATAATTTTAAATGCCATGGATCAAAGACCCTGGAAAAATTTTAAAAAAAGTCTGCAGGAAAATTCACCCTGCTTTCCTATCGATCAATCATTGTTTATTTGGGATCACAAAATATCATTTCCAGCTCCATTCTCAAGGGAGGGGAGAGAGAGAGAGAGAGAGAGAGAGAGAGAGACAGATAGACAGACAGACAGACAGACAGACAGACAGACAGACACTTTTGGCTTCATGCAAGGAAAACAGCAGAAGCAGCAGAAGTCTTTCTTTTTCTCCCCCAAATTCTGCCAAAAAGTTGTCTTTGTGAGACTTGTTGCACCAGCACAGCCTCTTGGAGCAGGATCCCTTGCATGGTCCCAAATACTCATTGTGCTGTCCAGACAGTTTATAGTTAATGGGAATTAGTATAGTTAGTTAGTAATTGGGCACTGTCCCCTTAAGGGAATGCATCATGGTAAATGTAGTTAAGGTATCCTGGGAAATGTAGTCCATGTCATGTGGCCACATTAGTAATCCTGATTGGTCACTGAATTGACCCTTGGTGGGTTGGGGGAGGTTTCTTCGATCTTGCCTGGAACCCAGCAGCATGCTGCTGCCTCACCCCCTTGCTCCACCATTATCGGAATAAGAGGAGAACTATCCTTTTACACCAGAAAGTCAGCTATGCAAAGACATTGAGATGAATCTCGACATAACCGTGGGTTATTGAGGATGCCTGATGAACCAATAAAAAGACTTTGCATGGATCCTTTGTGGAGTTATCTATCTGCCTTTATACATTCAGTCAGTAATTATAGAGGACAGAATAGTAAAAGGATAGTTATATCTTTGAATTCCCAAGACAAGTAAAATGATAAATCTGGATTCCCATCAGTAAAGAATGATGAGATCTAAAATTCCACAATAAAGAATGTTGTTTATTTGGACTCCTGGAAAAGTAAAGAATAGTACTAATCTATAACTCTCACAGTAAAAGCAATTTGAATTCATGTGACAAGAGTAAAGTATAAAGTACAATGCTAATCTGAGTCTCCAAAGCAAAGTTATAAGTAATCAGATTACCTGAATTCTCTCTCTGAATTATTTTTCTCTTTCTGAGCCACAAAGCTATCAAACCTGTTTGAATTCACATGGAAGGGGCCAGAGGTTCCCTTCCTCTTCAGCGAGAGAACTTACAAGCTGTTACCTTTCTGGGTCAATTTGCATCTCTGTTGTCCTCCTGCTATCCCAAAGACTCAATTTGCATAACAAGAAGGAGAGCCAGAAATTCCCCATTTCTCAAGGAAAATCAAACTTTGTCTTAAAACTCTTTACAAATGCAGTAGGACAGTCTGAGAAATCTTTCTTGTGTCCTGCAACAAGCAAAGAGACTGCATTTTCCTAGCCCTTCAGCCAAAAAGGAATGAGGAAAGTTTTTGACAGGAAGAGGGCAATAAAAATACCTTGCATTCTTTGTCACCATAGAAACAGAGTGCCAGCAAAGTAGATAGCCATTGTCTTCAAATTCTTACAAATACAGATGTGAGAGGCCTCACAAGGCTACTTCATGAAGAGGAAGTGGCTCATAAAAATACCTACCAGCTAGCCATCTCCATAGAAATGGGCTGTAATCCCCCCCTTTTTTGAAGACAGCGTTTTAAAAAGGATTACAGTTTGCCACCTTTCCTTCCTGATAGAACCGAAAGGATTTGTTCCTTCTAATGGATTTAAAAGACTATCTATAAAATCAAAGAATAACAGCCTACAACTGTTCAGCACAGAGAAATTATTTAACCACAGTGTTCATGCAATGTACCAAAAGTATGCATCTTTTCAGTGACCTTTCCTTCCAGCCTCATTGGCTGCCACTCCACTGATGGTGCCTACAGCACCATCTAGTGGTAGGTAGAAAATTTCACCAAAAATATTTTTCTTTCGTTCTCTTTCTTCTTTAACCTAACCCAGGGGTATGGAAACTTGGCTCTTTTATCACTTATGGACTTCAGCTCCCAGAATTCCTGAGTGAGCCATAAAAGGTTCTCCATCCCTGGCCTACTGGTTTTTCAGTTGTGGGCAAAAATCATTTTTTTTTTAAAATTTTTTATTGTTTTTTGACATACAAACAAACAGACAAAACATAAAAACATCAGCTCCCCCATATTTATATACAAACAGTGAGTCGGTTGGTTCATCAGTTTTGTGCACTCCTCTCATAGTCACAATTACAATTACCTTGTATAATAACTCTTATTGTCAATACAAACTTATAAATCATAATATCACTATTAAAAAAGAAATTTGACTAAACTTTTGTTCGATCATGCCTTTGTGAGATAACTATATTTTAAGTAATTTATTCTAAAACAAATCATATAATCGTGCAAATTCTATCCTAAATAAGAGAAAAAAAGGAAACAGAAAACTATTATATAAATATAATATCCAGTACCAAAAAGAGAAAAGAAAAATAAAATCAATATTATTCCTTATTGTCTAACATTTCTATTTTTGTATTTCATCATTCAACCATTGATAGAAAAGATCCCAAACTATATAAAATTGTTTATCTTCTTGCTCTCTGATTTCAAAAGTCAATCTACTCATCTCAGCACATTCCAATATTTTCTTTATGACTTCTTCCTGCAATGGAATTTTCTCATTTTTCCAATTTTTTGCAAATACAATCCTAGCCGCAGTCAATACATTTACAATCAAGTATTTCAACTCTTTACTATAGACATCTGGTAAGATTCCCAATAAAAAAGCTCTGGTTTCAAGTCTATGTGCTTCTTTGTCATTTTTTCCAACCACATGTGGATTTTAGTCCAATATTTTCTAGCGTCCTCACAAGTCCACCACATATGGTAGTATGAACCAGGTTTCTGATGACATTTCCAGCATTTTTCGGATTTGTTCTTGAACATTCTTGCTATCCTTGTCGGGGAAAATGCCACCTGTAAAACATCTTATACAAATTTTCTTTAAAGGCTGTAGACATTGTCATTTTATAATTTTGCAACCATAATTTCTGCCATTTCTCTAAGTCAATCCCATATCCAAAATTCCTCCCCAAGCAATCATAGTTTCTTTAACTTGTTCTTCCTCCAGCTTAATTTCCAATAAGTAACCATATAATTTTTTAATCACCTTTTCATCAGTACCCATCAAAATCTTATCTAAATCAGTTTGTTTATCATAAAATCCTCTGCTTTGGAATCCTCATAATACTTTGAATGTATTTGCAGATATGAAAACCAATTCATCTGTATACCTTGTTCCTCTAATTTTTGCATCGATTTAAGTTCACCCTTTTCATCTAGTAATTCCCCATAGCTAACTGTTTGTTCCTTTTTATAGATTATAGGATAAGAAAACGCTTCTATCGCCGATAACCAAACTGGAATTTTCAAATAACATTGTTTTCTTGTCTTCTCCCAATTTAACCATAGAGACTCCCGTATATAATGTCTTCTAAAATACCCCTGTGTTTTGGTTCCCTTATACCATAAAAAAGCATGCCAACCCAACAACAAATCATGACCTTCTAATGTCAACAATCTAGATTTCCTTAATGTTATCCATTCTTTAACCCACATCAAGTTTGCAGCTTGGTAGTACAACTCCCAATTAGGCAGGCCAAACCCTCCTCTAAATCTAGCATCCTGTAAAAGCTTTAACTTTATCCTTGCTTTCTTGCCTTGCCATATATATTTCAAAACAATTTTATTTAAATCCTCAAAATATTCTTTTCCAAGCCTAATTGGTATTGTTTGAAACAAAAATAAAATTCTGGGTAGAATGTTCATCTTAATTGTTGAAATCCTTCCTATTAATGACAATTGTAGGTTTTTCCATTTTTTCAAGTCTTGGGCTATCTGTTGTTTAAGTTTAATATAATTGTTCTCTTTTAATGTACTACATCTCGACGTCAAGTATATCCCCAAATACTTAACCTTATTTGTAACTTGAATTTTTAACAATTCTGCCAGTTCTTCTCTTTGTCTCAGCAACATATTCTTTGACAAAATCTTCGTTTTATCTTTGTTTATTTTCAGACCGGCCACCTCCCCATATGCCTCTATCTTTTCCAACAGCTTCAAGGCTGTTTCTATACGATCTTCCAGGATAAAGACTAGGTCATCTGCAAAAAGCTTGTAATTTAAATTCTTCCTTTTTAATTTTCATTCCTTTTATAGTTTTATCTTCTCTGATATTTCTATTCAACACTTCCAAAGTCAATACAAATAACAAGGGAGAAAGAGGGCAACCTTGTCTTGTGCCTTTTCTTATATTAATAGGATCTGTGAGTTCTCCTCCATCATTACCTTAGCTGTTTGTTCATTGTAAATTGCTTCTATTGCTTGAATAAATCTTCTAGCAAAGCCCATCTGTTCCATTAAAAGTAACATAAATCTCCAATTTACGTTATCAAATGCCTTTGAGCATCTAAAATATCAAAGCCATTTGCTTTTCAGGATGGGCCTCATAATATTCCAAGGTGTCCAGAATTACTCTCATATTGTCTCTAATCTGTCGCTTTGGCAAAAATCCATTTTGATCTGAGTGGATAAAGTTATTCAGATATTTTTAAGTCTTTCTGCTAAAATTGAAGCAAAAATTTTATAATCTGCATTTAATAAGGAAATCGGTCTATAATTCTTGATTTGAAGTAAATCCGCCTCCTCTTTTGGAATAAGTGTAATATAAGCCTCTGACCATGTTTTAGGTATTATCTTTTTTAGCATAACTTCATTCATAACTTCTAGCAGTGGAATACACAATGATTCTTGAAAGGTTTTATAAAATTCTACAGGAAACCCATCTGGACCTGGTGCCTTTCCATTATTTTGTTTCTTAAGTGCTTGGCTTAACTCCATCATTGTTATATTGCTTCCTAACATTTCTTCAATCTCTTTAGGTATCTTAGGTAAATTTGCATTCTGCAAGTATTGTTTAACTTTCTCCTCATCAATATCTTCTTTCTTATACAGATGTTTGTAGAAGTCATAAATAATTTCTTTTTTCTCTTTGCTACCATGACAAGTTTACCTTGGTCATCTATTAACTGCAATATTTTCCTTGACTCTTTCTCCTTTCTCAGCTTATATGCTAACCATCTACCTGGCTTATTTGCATCTTCAAAATAATTCTGTTTAGCACTCCTAATTTTCTGTGCTAGTTCTTCTTTGTCTATTAAGTCCATTTTATGTTTAATTATATCCAATTTCAATTTAACATCTTTTTTCTGTGGCATTTTCTGCAGTTCTTTTTCGAGTCTTTTATATTCATCCTCCAAGGCTTTAAAAGCTTGCCTTTTCCTAATATTCTTTTTCTTGTATAGTCTATTATCAAGCCTCTGGCATAAGCCTTCATTGTATCCCAAACATTCTGTATTGAAGTGTCTTCTTTTCTATTTTCTTTAAAGAAAAAGGCCAGTTCTTTCTCCATCCACTGTGTAAATTCTTTCTCCTTTAAAATAGTATTGTTTAACGTCCATCTCGATCTTTTTTTTGTCCCTTCCATTTAATTGTCAATGGATTATGATCCGCCCAAGTACTTGTTTCAATATTTACTTCTTGAACGCTAGATATTAAGTCTGTTGAGATCCAAATCATATCAAGTCTGGACCATGATAAATGTCTATTTGAATAAAAGTATATTGCTTAAGTTTAACATTTCTTTCTCTCCATATATCTTTTAGAGTTAATTCCTCTGTCATTTTAAAAAGGATTTAGGAAGAGTTTTTCTATTATACTTTGCTGCTGTTGCAATATAGTCAAGTTTATTATCCACAATTCCATTAAAGTCTCCCATCATAATTATATTAGCATAGTCCAGTCCAGCCATCTTGGTATGTAATTTTTATAGAATTCTTCCTGTTTGTCATTCGAGGCATAAATTGCAATCAAAAGTATCTTTCTATTATTGTCCATTATTTCCACCATTAATATTCTCCCATCATCATCTGTATAAATCATTTTAGCTGGAATAACCTCTTTAATATATAAGACCACCCTCTTTTCTTACATTGAGTCAAAGAGGTAAACAATTTCCCTAATTTTGGTTGTAATAACAATTGTTCATGTTGCTTTTTAATATGTACTTCTTGTAGACAAATTATATCAAACTTTAGTTTCTTTAATTTATGGAAAATCTTCCTTCTCTTAGCAGCTGAATTCAGTCCATTTATATTCATTGTAATCAGTTTTTTCTCTTCCATGATTATATTTTATATTTAGATTTAACCACTCTCGTGGGTCTTGATTCACGCTGATCTTTAATATCCACTTGTCCGCCTACTGCACCTTCTTCTTTTCCAATCTCCACTTGTTCCTCTTGGGATTCAGTTAATGGGACCTCCTTTTCTGCCTCTCCTTCTCTCTCTCCAAAGACTTCATGCGTGAGAACAGTTCTGCTTTCTCGATTGAATCAATTCTATGCCTCTGTTCCTGCCACGTAAACATCAATCCTTCTGGGATCAGCCATCTGTAAGTCACCTCCTTTTTCAATAACATTTTGGTCAGGAATCGATATTCTCTTCTCATCTCTCTCACTCTTCTAGGTATTTGTTTTAAAACCAAGATTTCTTTACCTTTGTATTTCAATATCTTCTCTCTTGCCACTTGTAAAATTTGTGTCTTCATGGATTTTTAGTAAATCTAATATGGACTTCTCTGGGCAGATTATTTCTCATCGCATATCTTGTAAAACTCGATATATCTCATCTATTCCATCCATCATCTTCTCTTCTGTTATCTCCAACGCATCCGCCAAGATTCCTACCATTATCGCAGCCAAATCTTGTCCTTTTTCTTCTTCTATATTTTGAAATCTAAGATAGAATTCTGATCTATCCAACTCCCACTTCAACATCCCACTTTTTTCTTGTTCAATCACTGTTAGTCTATTATCAATATTTCCAATCTTCTCCTCTCTTCGTTTGCCCCTTCTTCGACTTTTTGAAGTCTCTCCTCATATTTTGTCATCATCTGTTGAATACTTTCCACTTTTTCCTCCGTCCTCCCTGTTCTTTGTTCAATGGTATCTATTTTTACCTTAAGATCTTGAATTCCTTGCATAATCATCTGAAAAGATGCTCTTTCTTGTTCTTTTCTTTATCTTGCTTTAACATTGTCTGAATTGAACGCTGTCCAGATGGTGGGGAGGCAGAGGTAGACATAGAAGCACCAAGATATAAGTTTCTTAGTCATTTTAAATGGTTCCAGCTCTTCAAATTCTTTCAAATTTTAATCCAAAAAGAGTAGCCAATTATAATCCAAAATGAAAAGGCCAATAATAAAAAGAATCAATAATGAGAGAAAAAGAAGAAAAACATGAAAAAGAAAAAGGAAAGAGCAAAAAGAAAAAAATTCTTCAAATTCTTCCTGACCTTAATCCAATTAAAAAAAAATAGTCCACAAAAGAGCATAAAAATAAAAATAAAAACCCAGTAAAAATAATAATAAACAAAGTCAAAGCCAAAAAGAAGGAAAAGAGAAAAAGAGAGGAAAAACAAAACAAAAAAAACAAGAGGAATAAATTTCTTCAAATTCCACACCTTAATCCAGCCAAAAAGAAAGAAAAAAACCTCAATTAAAAAAAAAAAAAAAAAATAGTCCATTGATATGCATTAAAAAAAAAAGCAGAATCCAAATAGAAAGGAGGAAAAATAAAGTAAAATAAGTCAAAATAAAGTAAAAATAGAAAAAATTCAGAGGCTTCCCTTTGAAAATAAGTCAAACTTAAAAATAAAAATAAAGACCTTAATGCTGGTGGAGGTGGCAGAACTAAAAAAAAGAATTAGAGAAAAAGTAAACAGCAATACACTGCACTCTATTTAATTGTCCAAGGCTCTAATTATGACTCCTTCTCTTCCACAAGCTTCAAAGCTAAGCCATAAATATCCAGAAAGACACCTGTAATAATATTCTACAAAGCGCTTTCCTCTATCTTATCAGAAGATGTCCTTGGGAGAAGTATTTGTCTTTTCACAGTTCAAGTAAAATGTTTCCAAGCCTCTAGTTGGCAGTGTTACAAAGTTTCTTAGTTCTCACTTTCCCCCCTCCTCTCTGAACAGCATAAAAAAAAAGAAAAGCCGGCAAGGAATACACAAACATATAAAAGCAAAAAAAATAAAAAAAAAAAAAATAAACAAAGGGAGCCTCTAGCCTAAAAATGAAAAATCCAAAGGAAGAATACAACATATAAATATAAAAAGGAACAGTCCAGTTATCCCGTAAATAACAATGAAGTCCGGAAGCAAAGAAAAAAAAACAAACAAATTCTCTCTTTGACGTCTCCCTTAAAAAAAAACGCCGCTTACTCAGTTTTGTCACAAAAAAAAAAATCACACAGATTTCTTCTATTAAACAGAGCGAACTTTCCAAACTCAAAAAATTAAATAAAAAAAAGTTTCTCACCCAACCGACAAACTCTCTCTCAGACCCGTTCTTTCTGGAGCCGCCCCGACTTCAGCAGCATGGGGGCTGCCTCTCCGCTGCCAGCAAAAAGAGCTTCACCCGGGTCTTCCAGGGATTTTGCGATATCCCCGGAGTCCTCAGGGTATGCTCTTCAGTTATTTCATGGATTAGAAAAAAATGCCTTTGTAACTCTGTAACTATGAACACCAAGATTAGCATCCCTAATTTTATTCCTAATTTTACATCTGTTAAAAATAAACAAGAACAATAATAGAATATTTTATTTATTTATTTGATCAAGTGTGATTAGACATACAAGGAATCTGTTTCCAGTGCAGAAGCTTTTAGTGTACATTGCAGAGCAATATAAAATAATTATAACTTGAATGGTTAATTTTTACCAATCCCAAACTGTAAAATCAAATTGAAGATTAATAATAACAACAACAACAACAACAACAACAACAAACATTTTAAGAAGATACTTGGTTGACAACAAACATTTTAAGAAGATACTGGGTTGACTGTTGACTTGATACTTGGTTGACTTGATACTTGGTAGGATGCTGGCAGCAACCCATATCAACCATCAGAGCCAGTCAATTATATTTGTGATATGTGACTATTTTACCTTGGTTCTGTCTTGTATTTTTCCACAGGAAGAAATCTTGCTAAAAAGCAAAGCACTGACAAGAAGGGAGTTAATAAAAGAGACAAAGAATGTGTATTCAAATAAGATATGCTTGTCTATAGCAGCTATAGAGTATGTGGCTCATGTCACGTAGACTGGTCTGAAAAGATTAACATTGTATCTCTTTGCCTTCCTGTAAATTTCCTCCCTCACCCCCTCCCTTGAATTAGCACAATAAAAGAGGACAGCAAAAAGCCTGGGGGAGGAGAAGCAGAAGAAAGGAGGAGGAGAAGGAGAGAAGCCTGGATTTTTCCATCTGTTCCAGGGCAGCCAGGGAATCCCATCTCCCCCAGGCTCAAAGCGTTGCCTCATTTTAAGATTTCTTGTGTTTTGTGTGTTTTATTTCTTGTGCTTGCTTGGCAATCACTCTTGTGAGAGTCTTTCCTAGCCTCACCCTTGCGAGGGTCCCACTCTATCTCGCCCTTGCGAGGGCTATTTTCTCACCCTTGCGAGGGTTACTTTAAACTTCGTCCTTGCGAGGACTAATTCACCCTTGCGAGGGTCCCACTGTCTCGCCCTTGCGAGGGCTACTTTAAATCTCACCCTTGCGAGGGTTATTCTCTGAGAGGAATTCAGCAATCAACCAGAAAGGCGAAACAACAGACCGGTCGCTCAACGCGACAGCTGGGGGCTCGTCCGGGATCTCTAATCGTCTGGGATCCCTTCGCCTTTCAGGTTCCAAGGTGTGACTTTTGTCTAGAAGTGCATCTTCTTCACCTCATTCTTCTTCGCCTGGAATAGGCTACGTTGACAAAAAGTATGGGCTCCTCGATTTCTCAAGTTTCGTCAGGGCATAGGGACGAACTTTATAATCTAGTGAAGAAAGCTAATTCCTTTCAAAAAACCAATGGTACCATTTTTTTCTAAAAAATCTTTAAATAAATTTATAATTTATATTGAGGCACACTGTCCAGCCTATCCATCTGCTGGAACTCTTAACCATTCTGACTGGGAAAAATTAGGAAAATATTTACATAAAGTTCCCAGAGCTCCCATGGATATACTTATTTCTTGGAGAGCAATAATGGCTGCTATAACAACTATATATCCCCCTTCTAGTTTTCCTGAAAATTCCTTTTCTCCTGTTTCTTCTGACTCCCACTCTTCTAATTCAAAAACTTCTAAGCCTCTTGCAGCTCATTTGGAATCAAACTCTTCCTTACCACCTCCTTATTCAGATTCTTCCCCCCCTCCTCCTGCTCTTCCTGCTCTTTCTGATTCTCCTATTATGAATCCTATGGGAGGAATCATAACCAATCTTTTGTCATCACCTCTATCTTTAGAAACAGGAGAACCTTCTGCTTATCCTATGACTATCATCCCTGGGGGAGGAGGCAATGTTCATAGTAACATTGAGTTTAAAGTTTTGAAAAATATAAAAGATGCAGTTACAACTTATGGATTGCATTCTCCTTTTACTAGGGAATACTTGATTCTTTGGTTACAGCTAATACAGTTATGTTATTGTATGATTGGAAAATGCTTTTTTCTATGCTTATGACTCCAGCACAATATGTTGTGTGGCAATCTGAATATGAAAAAGCTATTGAGGCTGAAATCCGCAGGGGTTTGCCTGCTGGAGTAACAGAAAATCAGTTACTGGGGAAAGGTCAATTTTCTACTCTAGCACAACAACAAAATTCTCCTCGTCGTAGTTTTGCCATTATTCATATGTGTGCTATGAATGCTTTAAAGCGAGTGGATGATTCAGATTCTCAGTCCATTCAAGCATTTTTAAAATTATGCAAGAACCTGAAGAACCTTATGCTTCATTCATAAGCCGGCTTCAGACAGCCTTAGATAGACAGATAGATAATCCTGTTGCTAAACAAGAATTACTTATAAAATTGGCTTATTCAAATGCTAATCATGATTGTCAAAAATTCTACAGCCAGTTGCTAATAAGCCAGGAGTGACTTTGGCTGAGTTTTTACAACTCTGTAGAATTGTAGGAACGACTACTCATAAAATGGATATGCTTGCTAATGCAATCACAGCTTCATTACCAAATCCTAATTCTGCTACCACTTCTCCTCCTGATGCTTTTGCTTTAAAAAGCAATGGCAATTGTTTTAACTGTGGCAAGCCAGGACATTTTAAAAATCAATGTCATAAGCCAGGGGAGGAGCTGCTTTTGGGCCAAACCAGAGGTCCACCCCTTCATCTAAGCCAAAACTATCTGTCCTCGCTGCAGGAAAGGCTATCATTGGGCTTCAAATTGTTATTCTAATCCTTCTCCTTCACAGCCTTTGGGAAACTAATTGAGGGGTCTTCAGCTAGCCCCGCCACAAAGGCTGAACTAACTGCCACAACTTTTCCTGTGGTATTGTTAGAGGATCTTGTGTATGATGATCCTGGTGTTGTTTTTACTCTTCCTTTAACTGCAATGCTTTTCAAACCTCTTCCTCCTTCCACACCTGTCTTGCTTATTCCCAATTCTTCTCTTACAATAGAAGGTGTGGTTGCAGCTCCTTACTTATATGATTCTTCTGCTCTTAATAATCTTGCATTGGCTGCAATAGGAGATCGTTGCTTTTCTTTAAAAAAGGGGACAATAGTTGCTACACTTCCTCTTTTTGAACCTCTTTCTTGGTTTGCATTACAGAAACCTGTTCAAGCTTCAAAACCAACTCTTTCTGTTACACTCAATGGTCGAATTTTTGAAGGTCTGATTGACACCGGAGCAGATGTTTCTGTTATCCGTTCTAATGAATGGCCCTCTTCTTGGTCTCTCACAGAGGCTTCTTCAGTGCAGGGCGTAGGTGGTGCTCAAGCTGCTAAGGTCAGCTCTCATTGGCTCTCTGCTTCTACTGAGCATTCTACCTTAACTGCTTATCTTAAACCCTATATCCTTCCTCTACATTGCAATCTTTGGGGACGTGATTTACTTTCTCAATTTCAAGCTTATATTCAGATACCATAGTTTTTCTATCAAAATGTTTATTTCTCCTTTATCTCTTACTCTTAAAACATCTATTCCTGTGTGGGTGGATCAATGGCCTCTCACCAAAGAAAAATTGGAGGCTTTACATCTCCTTGTCCATCAACAGTTAATAGAGGGACATATTGAACCATCCACCAGTCCTTATAACACACCAGTCTTTGTAATTAAAAAGAAATCTGGCAAATACCGTCTGATTAGTGATCTTAGAGCCTTGAATAGGATTATTCAACCTATGGGGCCACTGCAGTGTGGTCTGCCTAATCCTAATTTGATCCCAGCTGGATTTGATCTCATAATAATAGATTTAAAGGACTGTTTCTTTTCTATACCTCTGGCACAAAAGGATAGAATCATCTTTGCATTTACAGTGCCAGAACTCAATAACTCTAAACCCACATCTAGGTATCAATGGAAAGTTCTTCCACAAGGTACGCTTAATTCACCAACTATGTGTCAATATTTTGTCAATGAGGCTCTGCATCCTTATAGATCTCAATTTCCTAATTTTCTTGTATATCATTACATGGATGATATCTTAATTGCAGCTGATGGGCCAAAGGGGACGGTACAAAAAACTTTTCCGATCCTCTTGACCACATTAGCAAAAGCAGGGTTACATATAGCACCTGAAAAAAATCCAGTCTCACTACCCAATGCAATATTTAGGTCACAAGGTTTTAGCTTCCTCAGCATCTCCACATATTCCTTCACTCACACTTCCACAGCCAACCACATTGGTTCAATTACAGCAGTACTTGGGAGTTATTAACTGGGCTAGACCATATCTTGCTCTAACCACACAGATGCTATCACCGCTTTTTCAAGCACTAGTAGGATTAAAATCCTGCAGATAAGGTCTATCTCTCAGCTCAGCATCTAGAAGCTTTAAAGCAAGTAAACACAGCCCTAGCAACTCAATGGGTAAACCGTGCACTTGCAGACACACCACCTTCTCTTGCTATTATTTCCACTC
The DNA here is from genome assembly GCF_049901715.1 of Pseudonaja textilis. Classification (NCBI taxonomy): domain Eukaryota; kingdom Metazoa; phylum Chordata; class Lepidosauria; order Squamata; family Elapidae; genus Pseudonaja; species Pseudonaja textilis. The sequence continues at coordinate 83,633,986 of NC_142008.1, read as the reverse complement.
ATCAATTACTAACTGCAATAATTGTTCAAGTATCTAATGCAAAAAATCTTCATTTCTTGGAATGGTTACACCTACCACATACTCCAAAAACCTCTATTTTTACTAAAGCAGCACAAATGGCTTTTCTTATACAAAAAGGGCGCAAGAGAACCAAAGCCCTGATGGGAATGGATATTTTTACATTGTATATTCCTTTTTTAAGATTAGTCAATGGGAACCTCTTTTTCAGACTTCCACAACACTGCAGGATGCATTGGAAGATTGGTGTGGCCAAGTGTCATGCCACCTTCCATCTGATTCACGACTGCAGGTGTTGAAGACAGTTCCTTTTGTTTTACAATCACCTTTTGTCCAACAGCCATTGAAGGAAGGCTTAACTGTCTTTACTGATGGTTCAAAAAATATTGGAGCATGTGCATGGTGTGAAAATGCTCAATGGAACAAACGTTTAACTGCCCCACAGAACTCAGCACAACAAGCTGAGTTAGCTGCTTTTTCTTTGGCCTTGTCTCTTTTCCACAGGAATCTTTAAATGTAATATCTGATAGCATGTATGTTACTCAGATGGTTGCTCATACTTTTCGATGCATATATTTCTCCTGTTACCCCTCCTTCTCTCATGACACTTTTTTTTTACAGCTTCAGACACTGCTGAAAAAGCGAGGAAACCTTTATTTGTAGCTCATATCAGAAGTCATCAGCAATTGCCTGGATTTCTGGCAGAAGGCAATCATATGGCAGATGAGGCTTGTAAAATTATGGCCTCCTCTCCTCTTCCACAACAGCTTTCAGCTGGGAGAGTCATGACTATTTCCATCAAAATAAGAAGGCCTTGGTACAGCAATTTGGGATTACGTATCAAGAAGCCATAGCAATAATTCAACAATGTCCAACATGTAGCTTGCAGGCCAAAGGTATCCCTGAAGGTGTTAATCCTAGGGGTACTCAAGCCTGTGATACATGGCAAATGGATGTAACTCATTATCCTCCCTTTGCTCCCTGGAAATACATTCATGTATCAGTTGATACATATTCAGGGTTTATTATGGCAACATTACAAAGAGGAGAGGCTACTAAAAATGTTATTAATCACTGTATTCGGTCATTCGTAACGTTGGGATGTCCAAAAATTCTCAAAACAGATAATGGTCCTGCTTATGTCAGTTCTCCCTTTGCTGAGTTTTGCCATAAGTGGGCCATCACACATAAATTTGGCATACCTTTCAATAGCCAAGGTCAGGCTATTGTGGAAAGGGCAAACCAAACTCTGAAAAATGCCCTTGATCGGCAAATAGGGAAAAAGGCTTAGGCCCCGAACCTCCCAGCGTTACAAAACATCTTGAACATTACTCTCTATTCTCTTAACTTTCTTAATCTTGCTGGCTCTCCTTCTTCCACAGCGGCTTCTCACCACTTCACCAAGCCAGTAGTTCCCTCTTCCCGTCCTCTTGTTTATTTCAGACAGCTTCCAGATCCTGCGTGGAAAGGTCCTGCACAGCTCATCACCTGGGGAAAAGGTTACGCTGCTGTCCAACTTCCTGATCGAGTGCTTTGGGTTCCTGCTCGCTGTGTCAGACCTTACCATGGCAAACCTGACTCTAACTCTAATTTTTCTTCTGATATCAATATTTCCTGTCTTTTCTCAATTCAGGCGTCTCCTGATGCTATTTTTACTTTTCTTGCTGACACTGTTACCTTTATTTTTAAAGATAATCTCCTTTCTACATGTAATTATGTTTTCCAACACAATGGTAGCTTTCTTTCGCCTACTTCTGACATTACTGTTCACTATTACTATTCTCCTTGTTTAATATTTTTAACTATACATGTTACTCTATCTACTATAGGATCTTATTCTTGCTTAGGATTTTCTCACAATCACACATACTTTAATCACACTGTTCTATTACTTTCCACTCCTTCAGTGGCATTTCCTCCACTATCCTCTGCTTTTCCTACATTGCCATCTCAAGCTAATTCTGAGACAACTTTTCCTGGAGACAAACTGCAATGGCATCTTCGTTGCTGCTTTCCACCCTGTGATGTCACCAAATGCATATTGCATCATTCATCTTCCTGGGTTCCTGTTCACTACAAAACACCTGTCGTGCGAAGACGCCACCTCATCCCTGATGACACTCATCATAAGACTACAGCTCCCATTTGAGCTCGCCATCTTGGGTATCCTGTCTTCATCGCTGACAACTCCATCTCTAAGCGGTCTGCATCTCGTGCTGTTCCAAGATTTGGCTATCATCGCATTCCTCGAAGCATACAACCTTCTACAAATGAACATCAACCTCAAGATTATACCTGGACTATCCTTGATTTTCAAGGAAATATTTTAAACACCACCACTAATTATACTAGATGGCCATGGTTTCCTCAGCTTTTCATGGATTTTGCTGAAATGGGGACAGGAGTAGAAAAATTTGCAGATAAAGAACTACAAGCTGATATATGGGACAAGCAAGGCTCCTGTTCTCCAGCACCTGCTCACAACTTTAGACTATATTTTTGTCCTGCTCACAGTACTGGTGCTTCTCGTTCTGCCTGCGGTGGGGTAGTTGACAGATATTGTAAAAAATGGAGTTGTGTATCCACAGGTCATATCTGGTGGGAAGCACCTACCAAAAATGACTATATTCATATTACCCATGCTCAAGAACATCTTCCCTGCTCTTCAATGCCTTGTTGTGGACAGAGACTAAATCCACTCAGAATCACATTTACTGCAAAGGAAAGACACTTACAAAAAACAATGGATGGTTGGGTTTTACTTGGGGAGGACGTCAGTGGGATGGTCAAGGAGATGAAGGGAATATTTTTACAATTTGTCTTTCTATATCTATGTCTAATTATGATATTTCAAGGACAGTCATGGTATCAAAGCATGTTTAATTTTTCTCCCTGGTTAACAACACTCTTATCAGCCTTAATAGGTCCTCTTGTGTTATTGCTTCTTGCATGTACTATTGGTCCATGTGTAATAGGACGTTTACTAAAATTATTGAGGGATCGTTTGAAAACACTTGACAATGAAATTAACAATACTCAAAAAACAGTTAGCTTTCTTACATCCAGCATTGAATCAAAAGATCTGGTCAAAAAACCGCTGTTGGAATGGTACTCTGACCAAGAGTCAGAGGAGGAAATAGACATTAATAACTTCTTTTCTCCCAAAGAAAATTTCTTAACTAGGTCCAGCCACGACTCGGGGGATGAGGACTTCTCCTCGTATGAGCTGGTTCTGCAAGGCATCAACAAACCGAAGGGCTTGTTGCCACCTTGTGAGACTACTCTGGAAGAGAAAGAACTCTACCTAGAGTCATGAGCACAAAAAAAATAAAGAAAGGAGGAATTGTGACTATTTTACCTTGGTTCTGTCTTGTATTTTTCCACAGGAAGAAATCTTGCTAAAAAGCAAAGCACTGACAAGAAGGGAGTTAATAAAAGAGACAAAGAATGTGTATTCAAATAAGATATGCTTGTCTATAGCAGCTATAGAGTATGTGGCTCATGTCACGTAGACTGGTCTGAAAAGATTAACATTGTATCTCTTTGCCTTCTTGTAAATTTCCTCCCTCACCCCCTCCCTTGAATTAGCACAATAAAAGAGGACAGCAAGAAGCCTGGGGGAGGAGAAGCAGAAGAAAGGAGGAGGAGGAGGAGAGAAGCCTGGATTTTTCCATCTGTTCCAGGGCAGCCAGGGAATCCCATCTCCCCCAGGCTCAAAGCGTTGCCTCATTTTAAGATTTCTTGTGTTTTGTGTGTTTTATTTCTTGTGCTTGCTTGGCAATCACTCTTGTGAGAGTCTTTCCTAGCCTCACCCTTGCGAGGGTCCCACTCTATCTCGCCCTTGCGAGGGCTATTTTCTCACCCTTGCGAGGTTACTTTAAACTTCGTCCTGCGAGGACTAATTCACCCTTGCGAGGTCCACTGTCTCGCCCTTGCGAGGGCTACTTTAAATCTCACCCTTGTGAGGGTTATTCTCTGAGAGGAATTCAGCAATCAACCAGAAAGGCGAAACAACAGACCGGTCGCTCAACGCGACAGTGATACATTTTTAAATGATCAGTTGACTGGGTTTCATGTTTAATGAATAAAATCTAATAATAATAATAATAGTAGTAGTAGCAGTAGTAGTAGTAGTAGTAGTAATAGTAATAAGCAAACTTTACTGGGAACACCAAATTGACAAAGGTTTTGAAAATGAGCAAGTCAAAATCCTGTGGGAATTTCAGATCCAAACAAACAAGAAATCTGGCCCATAACATGCTTGACATCACTATTGTGGAAAAGAAAAAACTCTAGTTCATTGATATTATAATATCAGATGATGCACGAATTGAAGAGAAGCAGCTAGAAAAAGTAATAAAATATCATGATTTGCAAATTGAAGTTGAGCAACTACAGAGGAAAAAAATCAATGGCTGTCCCACAGTAATAGGAGTCTTTGGAGCAATACCCAAAGGGCTGTCCAATCCACGGAAATTTTGAACTTATTAGATCAGCATATCCTGACATTGCAAAAAACACCATACTTGGAACTGCCTATATATTCAGATGTTACCTTAACAGCTCTTAAGACGTAGGTCCTTGGTTAGGACTTGAATTGTTAAGTTTTTATGAATCTCAAACTGTGAATTGGATTGAAGATTAACCATAATAATAATCCCCCAGTGAAGTGCCTTGATATGGTTGTGGGGTTTGTGTGCTCTGAGGAAGATGAAATCTATGCCAGAGGTTCAACTATACTGGACAGGTCTCATCAGAGGAGTTAGACGTAAATTACAGAAATCCATACCAGCTTGGTTGTTGCCTGGGTTAACAAGGACTGTGATAGATGTGGAGTTCCTGGACATCTGTTGAAAAATGGGCAGACTCAGGACTATTGGCTGAGCAACCAGGGCCACCTGCTTCAGAACTACTGGAAGAAAATGTACTTAATGTCGCAAATATACAGTGATTGAAAACAAAGAAATAATTATCTGTTATTATTGACCAAGTTCAACAAGTAGTGGATATTTGAAATGAATGCACCAATTCTGGAAAGAAGCACATTCTGAATCAGAAATAATAGAACAGACACTAGCAGATTAACATCAATTTATAATATGAAATAAAGAATTCACAGAAGCAGAATTGAAATAATTGTGAATAACTAATAATGTTACAGCTATACTATTTGAGTAAGTACATATAGACATTAGACAGCATTGGAAGAATTAGGTGTTCGGCAGAGGAATGGTCTGAGAAAAATCTGAACCTGTATTTATCTCAAAGGTGTTATTTGTTTATTGAAAAGGCAAGTGGATTGATTTGAGGAGGAGGAGGAGGAAGAGGAGGAGGAGGAGGAAGAAGAGGAGGAAGAGTTTCACTTCCCATCCAGGAAAGTGGGAAAGACTAGATGGTGAAGGGGATAAAAGGATAGGTTCTTACAAGATGGGGATGGTGGTGGTGAAATGATTGTACTTCTTTGCAGTCAACTGGTCTTAATACTCTCTGAGAGTGCTCTTGGCGGTCATTGAATCAGAGGTGTGGAATCTTCTTGGAATAGCCAAAAGGATTGTATTGTATATTGGAAATAGGTGGTGTTGAATTCCTCCTCCTCCTCCTCCATTTCCTCTCTTGAATAGTAAATTTCAATACAGGTAGTCCTCGACCTAAGCCATTCTTTTAGTGACCATTCAAAGTTACAATGTCATTGAAAAGTGAACTATGAGGCTTTTCACTTATAATTGTAAGTCACATGATCAAAATTCAAATGCTTGGCAAGTGGCATGCATTTTTAATAGTTGCAGTGTACCAGTCTTATGTGATCTAAATTTTCTAAATTCCTGACAACGGGGAAGCCAGATTTATTAATAACCATGTTACTAATTTAATAGCTACAATAATTCACTAACAACTGTGGCAAGAAAGGTCGTAAAATGAGGTAAAATCCACTTAATAACTGTCATGCTTAGCAACAGAAATTTTGGGGTCAGTTTTGGTTGTATGTTGAGGATTACCTGTAATAGGAAAGAATCCTGTAGTAATGTAACATCACACCTGTTATCTTTCTGTTAACTGTGGAAGAGACACAGAGAAGTGGATGACTATATATGTTCACAATATCCATATGCTACCCTTTCCCCCTCCAGGCAGCACCAAGCAGTCAAAAAGAGATTATTTAATCTTTCAATCCTTGCTTCCACTGACCTTGAAACAACAAAGTAATATTTTATTTATTTATTTTAGTTTGCCAAGCATGTATGAGAAAACAAGTATAAGTATAAACATAACATATAAACATATAAGTATAAACAGGTATAAGTATATACATAATAAATGAGTACGAATAAATGGGAACAGTAGGATAGGGATGGTAGACATGCTGGTGTGCTTATGCACGCCCCCTTACACACCTCTTAGGAATGGAGTGAGATCCATGGTCGACCGTTTAAGGTTAACGTTTTGCAGGTTTCAGAATGTAACAACAGAATCAGGTAGTGAGTTCCAGGCATTGACCACTCTGTTGCTGAAGTCGTATTTCTGCAATCAAGTTTGTATCTATTGTTTGCCTGTGGGTTATTGTGGTTGAAGCTGAAGTAGTCATTGACAGGTAGGACATTGTAGCAGACAATTTTGTATATTAAGCTTAGGTCAGACCATAGGCGGCATAGTTCTAAGTTGTCTAGGTCCAATGTGAGCGGAGGAGTGTAATACTCTTCTTGTGAAATACCTCTGTCCATTATACAGTGTGGATTCCAGGCAGATGAGCTGTATTCAAAAATTGGTCTGGCGAAGGTTTTGTATGCTCTGGTTTGCAGTTCAATGTTACCAGAGAAGAAGCTTCACAAAATTAGGTTAACAACTCTTAATGCCTTTTTGGCAATGCTATTACAGTCAGCTCTGGGGCTTAGATACTCCTAGGTCCTTGACAGAGTGAGGGTTATCTATGAGGTCGTATCCGTCCAGTTTGTATTTAGTGTTCTGGTTTTTGTTGCCAATGTGTAAGACAAAGCATTTGTTGGTTGAGATTTGAAGTTGCTAATTGTTCAACCATTCTGATATGTAAAACATATATAAAAAAGAATATGTAAAAATATTCTTCAACTAGAATTCTACACTGAGCTGTCACTAGTTCTGGAAAAACAAAAATTATCTCACTGACTCTACACAAAAAGAAATTGTAAGCACAATTTTCCCACTTCAAAATACATTCTTGATTTATTGGTTGCATGCATACAAAGAAGTCCTGTTACAAGATGGATTTCTAAGCTACTTCTCCCTTCAAACATTTTATGAAACAATAGTGTAAGCATTGACCAACCCTAGCAGTTTAAGAGCTGAAGTTCTGCAAAACAATTAGTTTTCCCTTAATTTCAAATAAACTGGCACTGAATCAAGAAAAACAATTCTGAGGAAATCAAGAATCTGTATACGTAGCTTAAAAATAAGACTCCCTATTAGTTTTCAGAAAAACAGAGGAAGATTGAAAGCTGAAAGTTTGACTAAGGTAGTTCTAACAATAATGTTCAACGGAGATGTGCAATATTTGTAAATAAATTCAAACACATTGTGAATTTTCTCAGATAAACCGAACCTGGGGAAAAGTATATATCTATGAAGCAGGTGATTGTGGCAACATACAAGATTATTGCGATTGGTTTAAACCCTGGTTAACAATATAGGTACATTCAGGGATGGGATTCTACCAGTTCACACCTATTCTCTAGAACCGGTTAACATTCTAAGCAGTTTGGAGAACCGGTTGTTAGAAGAAATTACTTGCCTAATCCTGTAAGGAAGGCAGGAAGGAAACATTCTGGTGTTGCTTACAGAAACTGCCTCTCCGTTAACCCTTATTACATTCTTGGTAGGACTAGACTTCCTTTTCTCAGGAACTTCTCTGGAGTTTTTTCCCCCTCCTTTGCTGGTACTTTGCTTGTGTGGAGTGACCATTCAAAGTTACAATGGCACTGAAAAAAGTGACTTATGACCATTTTTCATACTAAGACTGTTGCAGCCAGGCGAGGAGATGCGTGCCTCGATGTGAGTGATGTTGAGTTGGCCATGCCCAGCCAATAACATGAGCACCAAGCCATGTCCACCCAGTCACATGACCAAGCCACACCCAGCAACTAAGCCACACTCACAGAACCAGTTGTTAAAAAATTTGAATCCCACCACTGGGTACATCATAGATTTGCATGATTTTATCTTGGCACTTGGCAGATAGTATAGGCAGTTTATTTTTAGTCACTTATATATAAACCTGGCTTGGCATTCACTTTTGAAAATCTATTTTAAGTACAAGCCAGTTATTGCAAATTGGCACATCATATGCAAATTCTAAGATGTAGGTCATTATAGTTAGATATTAATTCAGGAATGAAAGATGTTGCTGGGAGGGGGTTTCCGGTATGGACGTGGACTTTTTATTTTATTGTTCTTATTCTGTGTGACTATTATGTTCACACCTTTAATCCATTGAGGAAACTAGTTTTCAGTGATATGGTAATACATGGTTTTCATTGTAATAAATTTTCAGGGAAATTCTGAGCTGCCAAGCAAGAAAGTCATCCATCTTTTCAGTTTCATGTTGTTTTCAATTTGGATTGCTAACTAGGGCTTACAAAACCTTTGCTAGACCAATAATCAAATACAACTCATCTGTCTGGAATCTGCACTGTACATCGGAAATTAATACAATTGAGCAGTCCAGAAGTATTTCATGAGAAGAATACTACACTCCTCTGCTCGCAACAGAATACCCTATATCACGAGGCTTGAAATTTTGGGCTTGGACAATCTTGAACTATTCTGCCTATGGTTGGACTTAAGCATAGTACACAAAATTATCTGCTACAATGTCCTACCAGTCAATGATTAATTCAGCTTCAACTGCAACAATACAAGAGCACACAACAGATACAAACTCAATGTAAACCTCTTCAAACTCAATTGCAGAAAGTATGACTTCATCAACAGAGTGGTCAATGCCTGGAATGAACTACCTGACTCTGTAGTTACATCCTCAACCCCCCAGTCCTTCAACCTCAAACTATCCACTATTGACCTCACCCCATTCCTAAGAGGTATGTAAGGGGCGTGCATAAGTGCACCATCCTCCCTCCTGTCCCATTGTCCCCATTTAACCGTACCTATTTTCTGTATTCTTACTCCTGTTTATACTTATACCTATTATCTTGTAAGCGATTGACAAATAAAATAAATAAATAAATAAAATAAATAAATAAAGTGTGCTCGAGTAAAGGGTTGAATTAGAACAGCTTCGAGGTCCCTTTCAACTCCATTATTCTGTTCTATGTGATTTCCTGTTTTTAATATTGTATTTTAATGACACCTCAGTTAGTCTTTTTAATTGTACTTTTTTATCAGTTCAATTTTATTCTAATTGCAAGTTGTCTTTAGTCCTATTTGTTAATAATAAATAGCTAAATATCCAGACATTCCAGACAAAATTTGTACACAGGGAACAATTTAAGATGTTCACCCTTTGATTGTTGACATTTGATTGTGTACTGTTTTTGCTGTCCTGTGAGTTGCCCAGAATTGTGATTACAATATAGGCAGGTGTTGTGGCTCCGGGCTTGGATTCAGCTCCTGTGATTGATATGAGTTCAAGTGAAGAGGTTATGTCAGAACAATATGAACCAGCCTGGCTTACTGATTGGACTGATAACCAGGATGAGGAGATGGACGTGACAAAGGACGACAGACCTGATGTATTAGAATTGTCAGGACCTTTGACCTCCTCTGGTTCCTTATCTGATCAACAGCCGGGAATGGCTGACAGGGAAGTTTTGAGAGAGTCTTCTAGTGGAGATGAGAACTTGGAAAATTTGTGGTTAAATGTAAAAAATAGAAGACGGTTGAAAAGGCAAAATCAGCTGGAGCAAATGAGAAGGGCAAGTCAGTAAATTAGCACGTTGCCTTAATGAGTATAAAAGGACACAGCTGGGCTGGTACATTTCGCCAGGAACAAAATGACTATTTGAGTGTGGACGTTACAGCAAAGAGCTCTGAGGCTGAGGATTTATTGCCAGGACTGGTTTGCCGGACAGAGTAAAGATTTATGCTGTGGTTTCTGCCAGCCGTTATCTTGTAAGACTTCTTTCCATTTGATTTAATTGTGAAACGGCTGCTTTCTGTTTTGTTTGTTTGAATTTCGAAGGGGAGTCATAACAGGCAGGTATACAAATCTTTTAAAATTAATTCAATAAACAAATAAGTGTAAAATGCTATTTTAATATGAACCTTATAACTCCTAGTATTCCACTTACAAAACTATATTTTTTCCACAGATGGAAAGTTTGTGAAACAGCCACAGGGTAACATATTCTGCCTTATAGATGCTCTCTACTGCTGAATGTAACCCAGCAAGCTCTATGCAAGTCTATGAAGTTCAGCATGGGAAAAAAGAAGGAAACGGTGACTAGAATGTCAATGAAAGAAAATTCAACTCTATTGAGAACTTAAATTCTGCTTCATGTACATTCTAAATTTGGGAGCTTGAGGGTTGTGTGAGGGGGCTGTGTGGTTATTGTTATGTCCCTGGAACTTGCCAAAGTTCCCAACCAGGTCCGTTCATGCTGCGGGGGCGTTTGCTGCTCCTCATTGCTGACTCCCCTCGCCAGCCGGCTATAAAAGCCAGCTGCAGGGTCAGGTCAGTCGCTGTTCGTTGGAAGCCTGCTCCCAGCAGAGTTGACACGTTCAGTCCTTTATTCCCTGAATAAAGTCTTGTTGCATTTATGCCCTGGTCTAGCCTCTCATTGCTCAAACTACAACACTGGCGACGAGGATGGGAGGGCTACCAGAGGCAAGCTGCAACAGCTGAAGTCACTTTATTGCTGAACCGCAGCCACGCCGGCAGAAAGCTCGGTCAGCAAAAGCGAAAGCAAAGAGCGTCTGTAGCCGCTCAGTTAGCAAGCTACAGGGGAAAGTGAACGCTGCGAGCCGCAGCCGCTCAGCACAAAAAGCGCGAATTCAAACGGCTGTCGTTTGAATTCTAGTCGGGATACAGCGCGGTGCTGTCATTCCACGAGTCACTGACGCCTACGCAGGCGCGAGATTTGAAACGCTATCAGAGGCGGCCAGCCATTACCGCCTACACTCTCTAGGAGCGCGAAATTCAAAATGCTGCCAACAGCCGTTGCAGCCTGAGCCACAGTCGTTGACCCAGAGAGAACAGAGAGGTTCTGTGGGGCCTCTCCAGAGCTGAAGTTACTAGTCTGGCAAGCGCTGTAGCCACAGCAGCCACGCTCACCAAGGAGCACACAGGGTTGTTTACCCAGAGAGATTTAACAGCCCTATCACTAGTCTGGCAAAAGCGCTGTAGCAGCAGCTGCCACACTCACCAAGAGCACACAGGGTTGTTCACCCAGAGAGATTTTACAGCCCTGTAACCAACTGAAGTTCACAACATGAACTCCAACCCAGCCTTCCCACTGTTCAAGCCTGATGAAGAGAAGTGGGACTCATTACAAAAATTGTTTTAACCACTACATCGATGCCATTGGCCTGGCTGATGCAGCAGAGCACAGGAAGAAGTCATACTTCCTCAGTTATTGTGGGGCCACCATCTTTGATACCGCCACAGCACTCGGTCGCACCACGTGAGTTAAAGAATGTTCCCTGGACAGAGCTGCTGGAGACCCTCACCAATCATTACTCCCCAAGCCTTCGCAGATCATGAGACACTTCGCCTTCGGATGAGGAAGCAAACTGAAGGGGAAACCATCAACCAGTACATGGCTGCCTTGAGGACTGCAGCTCTCCACTGCAGTTCAGAGACTACTTAGATGACATGCTCCTCGACCAACTCGTCTGCGGGGTCAAGGACCTTCATCTCCAAAGGCGACTGCTAGCCAGGAAGGATCTCAACCTCTCCCAGGCTGTCGAGGAAGCCTTGGCTGCAGAACTAGCAACCCAGTCAGCCGCGGAAATTCAAGGCCCGTCTCCAAGCCAAGCTGTGCCACCATCCACTCGGAAGTGGTGATCAGCGAAGATGATCCCAACGATCAAACAGACGTCCACCGTCTCGCCCAAGCCAAGCAACCACAGGCGAGAGCCAGACAAGAAAACAGCGGTGCACCCAAACACATAGTCCTGTGCCTATCCTGTGGCGGACCTCACTCGAGGGCTTCGTGCAGATTCAAGGGTGCCACCTGCAACAATTGCCACAAGAAAGGCCACATCGCCAGAGTCTGCCAGGCTGCACACAACTCATCACAAAGGTTTCCTCCCTTTCTCATCCTGGCTCCCAAAGGCAAGTACTAAATTGTCACACTTGCTACCATGCTAACCACACCTGTCATTCTATCAGTAAAATCACACTTTCCATTTTATTAGAAGGTAAGCCTTGTCGTATGGAGGTTGACACGGGGTAAGTGCACACTCAAGAAGATCCAGCCCACACTATCCAGAAACCAGCTCCAGAAGTGCCAGCTCACCTTGAGGGACTATCAGGAAAGGACATTCCAGTACTCGGCAAAGGCAAGTTCCTTGTTAATTTTAAAGCTTTCAAAGGCCATCTGCCTCTAGTGGTAGTTAACGGCAACCTCCCTAGTCTCCTGGGGCTTGATTGGTTCCCCTATCTCGGCCTTGGGGTAACAGGAGTCCATGCTGTCTCAGCTTCTGACACTGACTCCTTATTCACTGACTACTCTGACGTATTCAGCAATGAGTTGGGGTGTTATAACGGAACCCCCATCTCTTTGCAGTAGACCCCAAGCAGTTCCCGTCCGGCTGAAACCACGTGGGTACCATTCGCCATTCGCCCTAAACTGGATGCGGAACTTGACAAACTATTAAAGCAAGGGGTCATTGAACCCACAGACTTCGCCAAATGGGAGACACCAATTGTCACACCCCTTAAGAAGGGTGGCAGTCTGAGAATTTGTTCTGATTACAAGACAACAATTAACCGCTTCCTACAAGTTAGCGCTTACCCAGTCCCGGTCATTCAACATTTACTGCACACTTTTGAGCCTGGCACCATTTTTGCCAAATTGGACATGTCACAAGCTTATCAACAGTTTCCTGTTGACAACCAAACAGCCGAATTGCAAACTATCGTGACCCACAGGGGTGCTTTCAGGTGCAAGCGTCTCCAATTTGGCGTAAGTGTTGCCCCAGGCATCTTTCAGTCCCTGATGGAGCATATCCTACAGGGCCTCCCTGGCGTAGTACCCTACTTCGATGATATATTGGTCTCGGCCAGGGACAGACCCCAACTCTTCCAGAGAGTCAGAGCAGTGTTAGACAGGTTCAGACAGCATGGCCTCAAATTAAAAAGGGAGAAATGTGCCATTGCCACTAGGCAGGTGGACTTTCTAGGCTATAGAATTGACGCATCAGGCATCCACCCCTAGAATCCAAAGTCAAGGCAATCCATGAGGCACCCACTCCAACCACTAAAGCCGAGCTACAAGCCTTTTTGGGATTATTAAATTTCTATGCATCATTCCTACCTCACAAAGCGTCAGTAGCTGAGCCCCTACACAGGCTCTTAGATAAAAAATCACCATGGCACTGGGGACACAAGGAAGACACCGCCTTTCTCGCAGTCAAATCACTGCTCACATCAGACGCTGTTCTCATACAATTTGACCCACGTCTTCCTTTAGTATTAGCAGCAGATGCATCCCCTTTTGGGATTGGAGCTGTGTTAAGCCACAGACTACCCAACGGCTCCGAGGCACCAATCGCCTTCTTTTCCAGAACACTCTCAGCAACAGAGCGTAATTACAGCCAAATTGATAAGGAGGCTTTAGCCGCAGTAGCAGCAGTAAAGAAATTTCATGAATTCCTTTTTGGCCACAACTTCGAACTCATCACAGACCATAAACCTCTCCTGGGTCTTCTGTCTGGAGACAAGCAGACCCCCCAGGTGTTGTCCCCCAGGATGACGAGATGGACCTTGTTCCTGGCGGCATACTCGTACAAACTCATCCACCGCCCCGGGAAAACATTAAGTCACGCAGACGCCCTAAGCCGCTGCCCCCTGCCAGCTCTAGCTGAGGATCCGGCCCCTGTCCATGCCATCTTCGATGTCACCGAGCTCAACCTTCCTGTCACCGCTCTCGACATCGCCACCAAATCTAAGGCAGACAGAACAATCGCCCAGGTACTGGACTGGGTGAGGAGGGGGTGGCTGGGCACTAACCTTGAAACCAAATTCACACCTTTTAAGACCCGTCAACAGGAACTATCTAGCTTGCAGGGTTGTCTGTTGTGGGGCACCAGAGTCGTTATCCCGGCCTCACTTCGCATGCCAGTCTTAGAGGCACTGCACGAGGGCCACCCGGGCATCGTCCGGATGAAGGCGCTAGCTCGAAGTTATGTTTGGTGGCCCGGCATGGACGACGACATCGTCAAGTGGGTAAGCTCTTGCCAACCCTGTCAGGAATCCAGACCATCCCCTCCAGTCACCACCCCCACAAAGTGGGAGAGCGCCAACACGCCTTGGTCTAGACTTCACATTGACTTAGCCGGACCAATGCACGGCAAAACCTTCTTGGTGGTCGTGGATTCATACTCCAAATGGATCGATGTGGCCCAACTATCCACAACCACCACGCAAGCAATCACCAAGGCCTTGACCCGTCTATTCGTGACACATGGTCTACCGGATACTATAGTCTCGGACAATGGCCCCCAGTTTGCCTCAACAGAATTCAGCCGCTTTGCCACCAATCTGGGCATTCGACACATCCTCACGGCTCCCTTTCATCCTGCCAGCAACGGACTGGCAGAGAGAGCCGTTAGGTCCACAAAAGAAGCGTTAGCCAGATTCAGCAAAGAGGACTGGCATCAAAGACTCTCCCGCTTCTTACTGAGCCAACACTCAACCCCATGCACGGTCACCAACAAATCACCAGCTGAACTTCTGATGGGTAGATGCCTAAGAACTGTATTGGATAGGCTCCACCCTCACTATTGCCCTGACACCCCTCTGGGTTCAATGACGGGGGTCAGAGATTTTGTCTTGCAGGAACATGTCTTTGCAAGGAACTACGCCGGAGACCCGCTATGGATACCAGGGGAGATCGTAGCCATCACCGGTCCCAGGTCGTACCGAGTCCAGCTGGAAGACGGCCGCATCTGGAGAAGGCACCTGGACCAGCTAAGGAAGCACCAGGGTACCCTCGCCAGTGCTGGATCATGGGCACAGGTCAGCCCCCAGGTGCCACACCAAACTCTCATCGGAAACCATTCCAGAGGGTCTTCGCCACCATCACCTGAGTCGAGGGAGCAGGCAGTAGATCGAGACTGCCCGATGGGTTCCCCACCTGTACCATCTGATGGAGCCACAGCATCGCCGGCCAGAAGCACTCCACCGGTACCAGCTCAGACCTCCGAGCAAGGTCGCACTCCATCACCAACCCTACTAACTGCTTCGAACTCTGAGTCACCTAGTGGCTCACCCAAGTTACGACGCTCTGGGCGCCAACACAGACCACCCGCTTATTTAAATGACTATACGTGTTCGCATCTGGGGGGAAGGGGTGTTATGTCCCTGGAACTTGCCAAAGTTCCCAACCAGGTCCGTTCATGCTGCGGGGGCGTTTGCTGCTCCTCATTGGCTGACTCCCCTCGCCAGCTGGCTATAAAAGCCAGCTGCAGGGTCAGGTCAGTCACTGTTCGTTGGAAGCCTGCTCCCAGCAGAGTTGACACGTTCAGTCCTTTATTCCCTGAATAAAGTCTTGTTGCATTTATGCCCTGGTCTAGCCTCTCATTGCTCAAACTACAACAGTTATCCTTCATACATATGCTCTCCTAGCTTAAATGTTTGTATAGTATCTAATATAATAATATATGAAGACCTGTGAGCAAAACTCCAGAAACACTTGGATTTTTGGAAATATTGTATTGCTAAGAGGTTAGTATAACAGAATCTTGAGAACCTGCCCAAAATAATTAATCTGCACAACTTATATCTGGCATAATTAAAATTGGAGTGACTTTCCCACACTCTCCCCTGGACTCAAGAATTTCTACTCCTAAAGACTATCAGTGGTTACTAACATCGATTATTGATATTTCTTGCAGACATGGGAATAATTCAACTTTCCATAACTAGGTGCATAGGAACTACTGTGGATGAACAGCTAACTTAATGTACTTGTGTGCTTCCTGATGCATCTGCTGAATGCTAACTAGATGGGCCTAAGCAATGTTTTTAGGACTTATCTAAATCAATGGGCCTTAAGCTAATCATGATTATGTTTTCAAACCAATCATTGTTTTCCTCATTTGGCTACATTGGGACATTTTGTTTGTCCTGATAAGTAATAGATAAAGTATCTGGTTCATTTAGATGGTTAGCATCCATCAAATATAAATGGATCTGATATTCCTGAATCTCATCATTCAAGGAACTTTCTGATGTTAAAACCCATGGCTAAAAAGCTGGATGCTCAGCGATATTTTCTTTTGTGGGTCTTGAATGCAGGATATTTTCCACTATCGGTATTTTGTAAAAGTGAAATAACAGAAGGGTTCTCCTATATATTACAAGATGGTTTTACATTGCTAGATCAACAACTGCAAGGCAAAAAGTAAAACCAAATTAAACATGGAATTATATGTTGGAAAACAATTCTTTCTATTCCCTGACCTCAAGGGAGGTCTCACTAGAATGTTTAATATCCAGCAAACTCGATAATAATTATAAAGTTTGCATATAAACACATCTAGAAACTATTTGACAAAGATTGGCTTAGACTATCATTATTTCTTGATATATAGAAATCTTTGGCTATCAGAATTTCAGAAATTTCACAAAAAATATACAGCTCTATGGTAAATGTTGAGATAAGCTCAACAGCTTTTTGGTTTGGAAATTAAATATGATACAAGCTCATAAAATATAACAGAAGTAGTTTACACTCCAAAGCAGATGACATCTGAAATACATTTGCTGAATATTATTTAATATTACCTCATTCACATCCCCTCTCCCATATTATTATATTATTCATATTATATGGATAATTTACTCATTTGAGATTACAAAAGTGATGATCAGATAACATGGCAATGAAAAGCAACTAGTGAGTGAGAAAAACTCTGCAGATGAAGGTACATCCTTTTACTGCCAGTTTTTGTGTTGAAAGAACTAGAGAATCATTTCAGCAATTCCTACCCAATTCTTTATTGTGATTGCACATTGCAAGAAAATATTAGCAGTCCTTCAGAGAAGCTCATCCATCCGCTGTGCTATGTAGTAAAAAAGATTGGATGCATGCAATTTTTATCTGGCAAGGGAAATTCCAGGGACACTGATAAATTGTTAGAGGTCAGCGTCTGGGATTTTCCTTTCTTTCTTATTTTATTTCTTGGAAAGAATTTACATTCCAACTACTGCCATCAACAGGAAACAATAAAGGAATATGTAGCAACAACTGCATGTTGTTTCATACTCAACTTCCTTAATAAGTATCCTCCATCACTTCGTGACTCTCATTGCATTTTGAGGCCAACTTGCTATGAATTTTGCCTGACTCAAACAATTACCGTATAGTAAAGCTGGATTCTTATCTCCTTCACCATCAAAGCTTGAAACTACCAACTATCGCAGTTTGGCTGATATTCTGCCTAGAAAACAAGCACTGACCATTGCTGTCACACTGATAAGGTCCTGCGCCTGTTGCTACTACTTGGAATTTGGCTATTCCAAGAAGGGATTTTTGCTCTCTCTCATGATATGACTTTCCTCCCTCTATCATTGTGTATGTGTCAGAGACAGGAGAAGAAGCCTTTCTGTTTGTCACATGACAAGGTTTGTTGGAGGAAAAGTGATGGGGATGGCTGCCATATCTATGTATAAAGCTAGTGGCTACTTCTTTCCAGAAGATGAGGCCAATCCTGGATTAATCATTAAGCAAAGGACACCAAGGGAGAGGACACTGGAGTTTCCCCCTCCCTAACTATCAAGCTCTTGTCTCCTTTACTGCTCCACTCAACCTTAGTTTTCAGCACTTGGTGATTAGAGTAAATGTTTTCTCTAGGCAATATTGTTCCCAGAACATTCTTATTTTATTTTCCAAAAATATTGCTTATATATTCAAGTCAAGATTATGTTCTGTATATGTTATTTCTCAAATTTGTTCCAGAGTTGAAATAAAGTTCTTTTCTTATTTGGAACAATACTGTGTTTCCAAAATCTTATTGCTGGAGTATGCTGAGACAAAACATAATGTAGATGAAAACATAAACTACATTCACTCATAAATATTGTCATGAAGCCATCCAGAAAAGAAACTAACACTAACTACATACGACTTACATGTGCCTATAGTTTGTTGTTGTAACTTTCAGAGTAAAAGTCTATACAGTATAAGAACAGGTACGGAAAGTCAATGTCACAATGTACAAAGCAGATAACATACTGTATTGGTTATTACTGAGGGCTATCTGCCATAATGTTAATATCGAGTCTTAGTGGCCACACTTAGGCAGATTTTATCAGGATGATCTGTCCCCAGTCTGGTCACTTTTGGAAACTGTCAGTCCGTCTTGTTGGTGGCCATCCTCTCCTCTCTCCTTCCAACTTTCCCAGCATATAGATTTTTCAAGAGAACTAGATCTTCATATGAAGTTTCCAAAATACAATAACTTGAATCTGATGATTTGTGCTTCAAGTGAAAAATTGGAGTTTCTTGCTTTAAAATCTATTTCTTTGTTTTCTTGGTTACCTATATGGGTGTAGAAAAACAGCAAGGGAAGAAGGGGGGGAGGAAGGAAAGGAAGGAAGGAAGGAAGGAAGGAAGGAAGGAAGGAAGGAAGGAAGGAAGGAAGGAAGGAAGGAAGGAAGGAAGGAAAAAGCAGGCAGGCAGGCTTCCAATGGAATAGCATGGACTAGTTCTTCACAATGTCTCCAGAGAAGAAAAAGATGTGAGATCACCCACGTTCACTGAACACTTGCTCTTTCTGAGGAGATCATAGAACAGTGATCTCTGACATGTTTGGAATATTTGCTGATGATGGGAATAACCTTCTTACCGACAATGTGGTTGGCACTATCACAGGATACTAAGTTTGCAAACTTCCTTTCTAATCATATTTAGAAAGGATTATTAATTTTGTTAAGGCTGGAAGGTTGGAAGTCACTTCTTTCTGTATTTCTTTTCTTCCTTTACTATATTACTTTTTTCTTCCTATTTCCTGCTTCTTCCTTTCATTTGCATCTTTCACTCTTTTCTATTTTTCTTTCTTTTATTTTATATTAAATTTTACTAATGTAATTAAAATCATTCATACACACCAGACACAGACACACATGCCAACAAGCTGATGAAGGTAGAAGAAAACTTTATTACTCAATTATCCAATTATAATTGGGGCATTTCCTTAATAGAACAGGTGTCTTGAACAATGAAGGATAAGTTTATATAGGATTTCCATACACATATTCATTAGTTAGTTAACAAGCATGATTTAACTGTTTATATTTAAGACATCCATACAATTGAGTAACTTGGGTGTTTCTTACCAAAGCATAGCATTTGTATACTCTCCCTTCTCAACTGATTGCAACTAATGTTGTGATTTAGGCATCTATGTTCTTGATGTTAAATAGAGATTGGGATATCCCTGAACAGACTGGGATAGATAGCTTGTTCTATCCAAGTATGTAATTTAGTTTGTGAAGTGTTTTTTCCATGTTTATTAAAAGACTAAGCTTACCAAAAGCTTATTAAATTTCTCTCACAGATGGTATTCTCATGAATCTTCTTTAATACAAAAATGCTCCCCTAGAATAATGTTATTGCTAATATTTAATTCGCTTTTTTACTAGAAATTTTTAGCAAATTGCTCCCCAGAGGAATTGACCATTAACTTCATGTATCCCTAATGATATGCACTTGAAAACGACAAAAAATCAAAAGTATTTTTGTATGAAA
Organism: Pseudonaja textilis; assembly: GCF_049901715.1. Taxonomy (NCBI): domain Eukaryota; kingdom Metazoa; phylum Chordata; class Lepidosauria; order Squamata; family Elapidae; genus Pseudonaja; species Pseudonaja textilis. The sequence continues at coordinate 83,614,064 of NC_142008.1, read as the reverse complement.
ATCTTTGTTATTTTATGCCATCTGACTCTATTTAGTGATTTGTGATAGGCAAACCTATATTTTTAAAAAGTGCAAAACTACAAATTCTTCAAGAATAAAATTCACTGGCTGCCTCCATCTCATAGCATGAGATTGTCCTATAGAAAAAACCTGATGATGTTTCCAAAGAATTGGATAGGTTGATGAAATACAGATTGAAAAGCACTGTGCATCTGCAATTTTTGGTGAATGGTTTGGAGTAGACTTTCCTAACTTTGTTCGAATGCTCACTGCTTCCTGCTGTTCCCAACACTGTGAAGATATACAGAAAACAGCTGCTGTTTCTCTGAAAAGCAACATGTCTGCTGTTATGTGTCATCTGTTTGGGTGGCTTAGAGTGTGGCTGAGACTGGATATGTTGGATCTTGAATGGATTCTAGAATTCTTTGGCAGTGTAAATTGTACATATTGGTTGATTTTAAACTCTAAAAATTACAATTCCAACGAATCTGTCAGTATGAGAAAAATAATTTATAATACAGTTTGACTTTTTACAATTAGAAGTTATAAACACAGTTTTACATCATATTTCAGGAGAAATAAGAAATAAATATTCTCAGTTAACTGTTACGAATGCTTTCTATAAAAGATTAGCTCTACAGATCATTCATTTAAAAATAACTCCTAGTTTTAATCTTCTAGATATTCTTCCGGTTAAATTTTAAAATCTTTACTGCATTAATGATTATGTTGAAATAGTTTGTTCAACCCATATAATCACTTTTTTAAAAAAAAATCACCTTTAGACTAAGGTTAAGTATTGATTTATTATCATAACTGATTTCAACAATCCAAAATAATACAAACATTTAATTCTAAAAATTAACTTTGAATTCTTCTGTTGAATATTGTGTACTACTTCAAATGCTCTGGTATGCCTGATATCCCAAAGGTGGGTTTTCAAAAGGCAATCAAACTTTATTTTTAAAAAATTTAAAAATGTTTTGCCTCTCACCCAAGTTCTGACTTGTGCGTGATAGTTTCAGCAATACTTTCTACCTATAAGAAGTTTTGGGTAGAAAAGGAGAAGCATCTTACAGTGTGGGTCATAGGAGATGGAGCAGCTTGATTTCTTTTTATTTCAGGCATTTCAATGACTATAAAGTAACAGCCTTCATTCCTGCATTCAGATAAACTGGCACCTCCACGTGGCACAGGGCAGCAATTGAAACTCCTGGAATTGTAGGAAGCAATACCATTAGACAGCTTTTTGTACCTTGTTGAAAATCTCTGACAAAATATGCAATATAACCCACAAGCTGTTGTGATCACATTTATATCTGATAAAATTAAAATTAATTTTTAAAAACCGAAAAACTTATAAACTTGTCAGTTCTGAGAAACAAGAAGGTCATGTTATTGTATCTTGGCTTTGCTCATCAAGAAGTGAAATTCAGGAGAAAAGATTTTATTATTATAATACAGATTTTGTGAACTACAACTTGCTTCATCAGATGCTTGAAATATCTATACCAGTGATGGCTAGCCTTCTCCACATTGTGTGCCAAAAGTGTGTGTGCGTGTGCTTGCTCGCGTGCCTGCACCAATGATGCAATGCATGCGTAACCCCTCCGCCCCCTGCGCATTCGCATATGTCTCCTGAGCACATCTCCCCCTGCACATGCAAAGCAGATACTCGACAATCAACTGGCTGGTGGGGGGGCACGCATGCGCAGTAGGGCTCTTCCGGATGACCTCTCACGTGCAGGAAGAAATGGCTCTGCGTGCCACTTCTGGTACGCATGCCATAGGTTCGCCATCACAGATCTATACTTATTTAGGATTTGAAAGTCTCAAAAGGCCAGGTATGGGAATGATTCAAAGAACACTTGGAAGGAGCGTTTTAATCCACATGAACAAAGTTTGAAATTTCTGGGGGGGTGTATTTCTGTTTGGTGTAGTAAGCAGGCGGTTCTGTAAATCTGAACTAAATGAAATTAATTCAGGTCTTATGTTATTGTTGTCCTCCTCACAGTGGAAGAATCCCATGCTGTCATTTCCAGCAATTGTGCCACCAAACTTTTGAGGGAATGCTGGGTGACACAAAAGGATTTTTGAACCACAAATTGTCACCTTCCTGTTAAAGCAAATGGGGAAATACTTTTCTAATGGAACTTCTAACTTACTTTAATTTAAACTGCAGGAATTGATGTGTGAAAAAGCATTATGGAAGTTAAGAAAAGGATCAATTATGCAATTCTGCTTACATTCTGTAGAACAAAAGGCACAATAAAGCACCTCAAGTTATTCTTTGTCTGCATATGCACATAATAATTGGCTCAATTTAATGTAGCTGCGTTTATTTCTTTTATCAGAAGTCTTTCTTGCTCTCTACAATATGGCCATCTGCTGGATCATGATAAGTACTGTAATTCCATAAAAACAAATTTATTTCTTAGATCAGGTCAGATTCTTTCCACTCCAATGTCTGTATTTCACAGAGGCTAACCAGCTGCATTTAGGAAGTCGACAAACTTGGAAAGGTAGGGGAACGATCTTCTTCCACTATTGTGACCTGGCATCTGGTATTTACAGTAAGCTGCTTATGTTTCTGGAGACAAAAAAACTCAACCTTTAGGGCCGTAGCCATTCATATCCCAGTTATCTTTTAGACTGACAAAGTAAGCACCAGATTTAGGTTTCTACCCATATGACATGTGAAAGAGTGCTTCCATTTATTAGACCAAATAATTCGCTTTTCCCAGATGAATAGATGTTGTTGATCATTTCTCAATGGCAGCGATGTCTTAGTCCACTCACTGTCTGTTAGGAATTTCCACCTCCTCACCAATGTTTTCCTGTTACTTGCCAAAAGTAGTGCCTTTACACCTGTGTTGGCTAGAGGTACTGTCCAGTTCATCTGCTGAATTTCATTTTGCTGTAGAGTCACTTGGCTATTGTACACTGTTGGTAGGAACACATTTTCCCTTCTGACCATTGACTCCTGTCTTTCACTGGAATAAAATTGGCCAAAGATCAGCTGCAGCCAGAGCTGAGCTTGGAAGAGCAGCAGATAGACTTCAGGGCAAACAATCTATTCCTCAACTCTCAATGCCCGAACCAGCAAGCTGGAAGAGAGATTCACTGTCATTTTGGTGAGTACGTACAGGCCAAGTAGGCTTTTTGCTTCTCCCCTCCCTATTCTGATCCAGTGTGGCACAGACAGCCCAATGGAGGCAGAAAATGGGGCATTTCCATTGGCCCTTCTCTTTTTTCTCCCCTACCCTCCCTTTTGCCAGCATTCAGCAGGCAGGCTCAGCGGGCAGTCGCACTCTTTAGATGGGCTTTTATTTTGTCAGCCCAAGGGCGATGGGGGAAGGGGCTCAGAATGGTATGTATGCATGTATGTATTTATTTATTTATTTGTTTGTTTTTGTCAATTGCTTACAAGATAATAGGTATAAGTAAAAACATAGTTATGAATACATGGATACATATAAGAAAAATAAAAGAAATAAAAGAAACAATAGGACAGGGATGGTAGGCATGTTGGTCCGCTTATGCACGCCCCCTACAGACCTCTTAGGAAAGGGGTGAGGTCAATAGTAGACAGTCTAAGGTTAAAAGTTTTTGGGGTTTGGGGAAGAAACCATAGAGTCAGGTAGAGTGTTCCAGACATTGACCAATCTGTTGCTGAAGTCGTATTTCCTGCAATCAATGCGATTAACTTTGAGTTTGTATCTATTGTTTGCTCTTGTGTTGTTATGGCTGAAGCTGAAGTATTCATTGACAGGTAGGACATTGCAATGTATGATTTTACATACTATACTTAGATTGGACCGAAGGCAGCGTAGTTCTAGGTTTTCTAGATCTAGAATTTCAAGTCTGGTAGCATAAGGTATTCTGCAATGAGTAGAGGAGTGGAGAACTCCTCTTGTGAAATATTTCTGGACTTTCTCAACTGTGTTAATATCAGATACGTAATGTGGGTTCCAGACTGATGAGTTGTATTGGAGTATTGGTCTAGCAAATGTTTTGTATGCTCTAGTTATTAATGTAATATTACCAGAGAAAAAGCTATGCAAGATTAGGTTAACAACTCTTAACACCCTTTTGGCTATGTAGTTACAGTGGGCTCTAGCACTTAGGTCATTTGAGATAAGTACTCCAAGATCCTTAACAGAGTTTGTAATACATAAGATATGTAATAAATCTGCCTGTGCGGCATCCTTTGCTTGCCAGTGGGCAGGCAATGAGGTGGCAGCAGGCAAGCACACTGGACCTCAGGGACTGCGGGGAAGGCAGGTAAGCAGTCTGGGTCTCAGGGACGATGGGGAAGGAAATGAGGAAGGCAGGCAAGCTGGCTGGGCGATGTGGGAGGCAGCTAGGCCAGGATTTGCCAGTTCTCCGAACTGCACAAAATTGTAACTACCAGTTCGCCTGAACCGGTCCAAACCAGCTGAATCCCACAACTGGACATTCCTCTTCCAGTAGCCCATGTAAGAATAGTAAAAAAAAGTTTTTTTAAAAGGTGTATTCTGATGCGTACACTAGATAGGAAGTGACAAGGCACTTAATGAAGCCGGTTCATTCAAAAGTATGTCAATGGAAACCTCAAGTCCACAAATTCCTTTATTTCTGTGAAAGTAAAGCAGCAGGTGTTTGCTATGTGAACAAGATGAGATAGTTAAAGAAGCAAGAGAATCCATCCCTTAGGAACTGTGATAAATGTGATCCAAATTAAACTTCATTATGACTGGAAGGGCAAGAAAGTGCCTGGCTCCAGAAAGGAATTCCTTAAACCAGCTTCATTTCCAGCTTGTTTATTTGCAGGAGTTCAGTATCTTAAGGCTGCTAAGAAAATCCCTTAATTTCTGTGGATCACATACAATTTTCACTCTTTCGTGATTTTATAGTTCTCTGTCATATCTCTCTGTGTCTCTTCTGCTTTTTGCAAAACAAAACAAATAAATTACCTCTTGGGATATTTCCTTGAAGTGACACTGGTCTGAGCCTCTAATAATTTGGCTGTCTTCCAGATGATGTGCAAACCACTTAAAAAATACCAGTCCCAAGACTAATAATTGGAAGTCCCGCATTCTACATCTTGGGAGCAGGAAACTGTGGCAAATTCATGATCACCACAGAATAGATAAATTGCACAAGCTTATTCAATCAGTTTGAATACAGGTCTTAAACCCAGCACACCTAATTAAAGATACATATCACTGATCAGACTGATTTCTTTTAAATAATATAAATAGAGAGGTCATATAAAGTAAAATCACATTGTTACCAAAAGATGTTTGCAGTTTGCTAATTCACATAGATTTTCCAATGTAGAAAATAGCAAGAGAAGTAACAGTTAAAAAGTAGTAAATAAAATAGCTGGCTATACAATGAGAAGCTCACACATACACATCTTTACTTCCATTTTACAATGCTCCTCTTGTCTCCTATTAACTTACAAATGTTGGGTTCTAAACAGCTGGTTTTCATGAGTTTTGCAGTGTAAAAACTATTTCAGTTTAAAAAAAATAATTTGGAGAATTCTTAATCATAGTTTCTTTTTTGAATCTGAATATTTGTATTCATTAGTGACACTTTAATATTATCTGGCCTTTGGTATAACAGTTTTAATCCATCCCAAAGATATTTTTTCAAGAGGCAACTGGACTTTCTGGGGTTTTTTTTGAAGACATTTTGTTTCTCATCCAAGAAGCTTCTTCAACTCTGAGATGGGAAGCAAAATGGCTTCAAAGAAAAACCAGAAAGTCCAGTTACCTCTTGAAAAAGCACCTTTGGGATAGCCGTGATTTGGAAGACTGAGAATCTCCACAGACATTCAGTTTTAATGCATGTACCTCTGCATTTAGATGGTACACAAAAATTTCATTACACTAAATTTTCAGTTAAATTACTGGCAGAAGAGTAACTATAGTATTAGTAACTATAATGGCTGCATGTAACTAATTTATATAAAGATGAAGACAGTCACAGACTGCCTCCTGGTGGTCACCTAATGTGTAAAACCAAAAAGAATAAAGAATTTGCTCCCTAATAACCTATAATTATACAGGTAATATTTGACTTACGACCACAATTGAGCTCAAAATTTCTGTTGTTAAGTGAGACAGCTGTTAAGTGAATTTTGCCCCATTTTTTGACCTTTCTTGCCACAGTTGTTAAGTTATTACACATGACTGTTCAAGTGAATCTGGCTTCCACATTGACTTTGCTTGTCAGAAGGTCACAAAAGGTGATCACATGATCCTGGGACATTGCAACCAGAGGTGGGATTCAAATAATTTAACAACCGGTTCTCTGCCCTAATGACTAGGTGGTCATGTGATTGGTCTCACTCTTAGGAAATTTCTCCTTAGTCCAACACACAATAAAATAGCAAAATAAAATAGCACTATTCCAATATTTAGAACAGAATAGAATAACAGAGTTGGAAAGAACCTTGGAGATCTTCTAGTCCAATCACCTGCTTAGGCAGGAAACCCTACAACATTTCAGACAAAGGGTTATCGAATCTCTTCTTAAAAACTTCCAGAGTTGGAGTATTCACAACTTCTGGAGGCAATTTGTTTCAGAAGTTCCAGTGTTGGAGCGTTTACAACTTGTTCCACTGATTAATTAATTCTTCTGTTGGGAAATTTCAGGGGTTCCTACAAAAATGAGGAGGTCCATCTGTTTTCCAAAGCACCAAAAGGCATAACAAGAAACAATGGATGGAAACTAACCAAACAGAGAAGCAACCTAGGACTAAGGAGAAATTTCCTAAGGGTCAGACCAATCAACCAATGGAATTGCTTGTCTTCAGAGGTTGTGGGTGCTCCATCACCAGAGGCTTTCAAAAAGAGTGAGGGAAGTACACCCCAAAAGGACAGTGCCAGGAACCACTAAAACAATGCAGAAAACTTAAAACAGCCATTCCCCCTTTAAAAAAACAGTCAACCCCAAAATAAATGCAACAGCTGAGAGAGAAACTAAGAGCAGCTGCTCATGCTAATTGAAAGCTTGGGTGTGCTGCCAAAAGACATTAACCCTTCCAACTCTATTATTCTATGCTCTCTATGTTTTAATTGGGTGCTTCACAACAGAAGCAATACAGCTGGCTGGCTGGACCATACATGTATTAAATTCACAGTCTGTATGATAAAGCTGCATCATTGTCCCCTCCTGTATCTTTCCTCTCAGGAAGAAACAAGAAGTAGCCAAACACCGCAGCAGCTATAAAAGGTCTTGGGGAAATCCAGGGAGTATCAGCTGATCACAGAAGTGTTACTTAATACTCTTTATAATGAAAATGTTTGTAATCTTGTCCTTCTACCTGAAGATAAGAGGTTAATCCCACCCTTAGATGGGTGGTTGATGGTTTCCCTGCCCTAATCCTGTCAGTTTCTTGTTTATTGAATTGATTCAGCGTGTATGGCTGCATTCCAGCTGAAATTGTTAAGTGGTTTTTGGCTATCTGCCCAGAGCTATTAACTGAAAGGAGAGAGAGAAGGGGAAAAAAAAAACCTCTCTTGCACTTTATTTTTAGCCGGTTCTCTGAGCTGCATAAGCAATTAACTAACAGTTTGGGCGAACCAGTGAGAACCTGCTGAATTCCATCTGCGACTGCAGCCATCATAAATATGACCAGTTCCCAAGCATCTGAATTTTTATCACATGACCATAGGGGTGCTGCAATGGTCATAAGTGTGAAAAACAGTCATAAATCCATTTTTAGTGTCCTAACTTTAAATGTAAGTTTAATGTAAGTTGACCAATATTTACTGAGAATACTAGAAAATGCTGTTAAAAACAAAACAAATGCTGTTAAAAATAATCAGGTGAAAGCTGTAAATGGGTACAGGCATCTCTGGTAAAAACATAGATGCTGTTACAGCATGAAGTTACTCATGGCTCCCTGTTCTCCTGTCACATATGTAGCCAGCCACAATGTTTTTTCTAGTTGACAGGAGACCCAGAGGATGCAGATATAACACAAGATTTTCCAAGTTTCCTATAGAAAAGATGGGCTGCTGCTCAGATGATCAAAGAAGAAATAGAAAGGGACTTCCGGTTGCTCATTGACGGTGTCAGAGTGAAATCCACGACCATGTGTGGTTTCGCTTTGAGCTCACTTGTTAGAGAGTCCCATGGAAGCATGCTGGAGGAGTAATAAAAAAAGGGGGAATCGCTTGGAGGGTTGAGGGGAATTGCAACTCCCCTCCCTGACAAGAAAAACCCATTCCAAATGCAAGTTGCAGTGGGGGGTCTAAAATGGCCACCACGAAGACAAAGAGCAGTCCGGGAAACTAAGACTTTGTTGAAGTAGAGAAGCAGCAAGTGGAGTGTGAACCAGGCAAAATACATGGACTTTAAGGTACCCCTGTATTAAGAATAAAAGGACTATTTGGAGGAAAGTGTGCAGAGGTGGAAACCAGAGAGAGTGAGAAGGAAATTTGAACTTATAAAATTGGCTTGAGCTATTGGAATGAATTAACTTGGAGGAGAAAACTCAGAAGGAAATATTTGACCACAAAAGGCTTGGAAATTAAATTGGATAATTATTGGACTTTTGGCACTAAATAGGCATAAATAAATGCTGGAATTGAATGTATTGAAAAGAAATAATAGCTAATAATTGAAATTAGTGAATTTAATAAAAAATTTATAATTAAAAAAAGAAAGTAAAGTAAAAGAAAGAGTGGATTGTGGAAAAAGACTCAAGAGCGCCACCTGATGGTACAGGAAAAAATTCAGTGACTCTTTGAAAAGTGCTTGGTCTTTCTAATAAATTGGACTATGGAATTTAAAAGAAAATAAGAGAAACTCCATCATAACAAAATAAAAACCCTGAAAAGTAATACAAAAATATTATAAGGTGAAAGATATTTGAAAATATTGTTTTAGAACCACCCAGTGACTTCGGGAAACAGCTGGAAAAGGATCTACCAAATATAGAAATATAGACATGGATATTGATTGTTGAAAATAAATATAAAAGATGCTTGTTGAAATAACATACTGGATTTGTGGATTTGACATATATATTAAGGACAGCAGAAAAAACAAAAAAGGAAAAAAAGGAGCAGACATAATAGAGGAATTATTTGCTGAAATAAGATTGGATCTACAAGTCCTGAAGAAAATGATGAAAGTGAGTCTGGAAATATGCAGCAATATAATACAGAAATTAGAAATGGCGACTCAGCTTGTAGAAGAACAAAGAAAACCAGAGGGGGAGGAATCAAATAAAGAGGTAACCAGCTTTGAGGTCCAAGTGGAGCAACAATTGTTTAAGCAGGGGGAAAAGGAATTAAAATTAAGTGGTTTGCTGTGAAAATAAAAGGGGAAAGGGTTTGGAAAATGAAAAAAAGGGAAAAAGCAGAAAAAGTACAAAAGAAAGACTGAGAGAGGAGAGGAGATAAAATAAATAACTGGAGTGAGAAATGGAGGGGAATAATAATGGGAAATAAGGAAATCAAGAGAAAGACCAGAAATTAAAGAGAAACAGGAAGCAAACAAGAATGAAAAGAAATTATATTGTTATGAGAATGAGAGATAATGGGTAAATAAGAATAGGGAAGGAGATTCCTCAAGGTAATGTGTGGTGATATATAAGAATAAGTACGGAAAATAGACAAGATTGTAACTGATATTGTTTTTCCTCTTCTTCTTCTTTTAAATAAAGGATTATTGTTGAGGTAATTCCCCATTAGGAGAATGAGTGCATACAGGGAGACGTAGTGAGAGTAGGGAAGAATAACACACACACAGCACACAGATACACTGTACAGTAAATGTAGGTTTTTACTTCCAATAAATATTTAAACACAGTCCAAACAAGCAGTCCAAGTCATTCACAGGTACGGCAGTAGGCGTTCAGTTTAGGGATAATCCAAATATCAAAGTCCAGTATCAAAAAAAAATTCAGTAACAGACTTACATCAATGATCAGTAACAGTCATTAGGAGAAACGGCAATACTCTCTGTAGAAACTCACTGAGACTGAGACTAAAACAACCCAGAATTCTGGCTCCATCTTATGGCCATTTGTGGAACCACACCCAATTACAGTTTAGCATTCTCTTAAAGACATAGTATTAAAATGTCTATCCTAGTTTATATATTTCCAACCCAAATAACTGTTAGGTAACTTAAATTCCTAACATTTATCGCTACATTAAATATGGAATTCAATGAAATAAATGTTGAAATGGGAATTTATAACCAGAATATTATATATTAATTGATGATTAGCGATGTGTAAAAATATGAGAATTATTATGGAAAGATTAATATCAGTTGTTATAATTAATTGATTTGATTAACACATTTGTAATGTATAGATGCTAAGTATGGTGATTAAGAAAATGATATGCAGAATCTGATGCAAAATATGTGTATACCTGATATGTAGTAAATAGGGAAATACTGTTAAGTAGAATGAAAATGGTAAGCTCGAATTAATAACCAAAGGGGACAATTTCTAGAATTAATAGCATAAAGATTGATAAAATTGCAAATATGACAGATAGGCAATATGGGATATGAATATAGAAATGAAACAAGAATTTTAAATAATACTGTAAAATAGGATATGATAATACTTTAAGAAAAATGATAATATGAACTGTGATGTGATATGAAACTGAATAAGTAAGATGAATAGGTAACTATGGTCATGTTTGTGTTGAGATGTGAAATCTCAAACCACACTGCTTGCCAAATGAGAACTTTTATTTAAAAAAATGAAAAATAGGAGAGGAAATTGAATAATGAAATTATTAGGCATGTTTCATTGAGATGGTGATTGGCACTAGGAGAGAGTATGGACATATTGAAAAATTAAGCAATGAAAGATTATAATTTAATGTGAATATGTGTATTAAGGGATATGGTTAGTTTTATTAATTTTGTTTGTATTAAAATGTAGGAGGGATTGGTGCCACACTGTCTATGTATTGATGTGTATATGTAGATTGAAATAAAAAAAACTTGATTACAAAAAGAAGAAGAAGAAATAGAAAGCTACAGACCTAAGGTAAAATATTCTGGGAAAAAGAACAAGAAGAAATTGAGAGGTAATGGCTGGCAGAACAGTATGGCTTCTAGCTAGTGTCACCTATTGACATTTTGTTGTTTTCAGAAGAGCTCTGGACAAGATTCTTGAAGTGATCATAAATGGACAATGGTCCAATAATACACTGAAGGAAGAAAAGGGCTGATATGCCAGGCAGCGTAATTAACTACCTTACTTATCTCTAATTATAAAGTAGGGGTATTCAGCTAATACTAGACTACTTGCATAGCAATAGCATTTTGACTTATATACCATTTCACTGTGCTTTATAGTGCTCTCTAAGCAGTTTACAGAGTCATTATATTGGCCCCCAACATTCTGGGTCTTTATTTTACTGACCTTGGAAGGATGAAAGGCTGAGTCAACCTTGAGCCTGATGAGATTCAATTTGCCAAATTACAGGCAGCTGGCAGTCTGCAGAAGTACTGCATTCTAACTACTGTGCCATAAAGCAACTGAATTTCTGACCAGAACACATCAGAGTTTGAAAACAGAAATAGTTCATCCTTGGTAAGTGATTCTGTGATTACAATTTTATTTTAGAATGTCTGGCTTAGTTCAGTGCAACAGTTGCTTTGCAGACATAGTCCCCTTGCTGAACTTAATAGGGATATTAAGGTGGCAGGTCCAGCTGTTTGTAATGATGATGACTCAGCTGAGCAGAAGATTGTGGTCAGTGAACAAGAAGTTGTTTTGGATAAGGGAAGGTGTGAATCAGATATTGCAACTCAGTCATGTGAGGTATTTAAAAAGAGAAGCCATCTCCTGGTTGGTGATTCAATTGTAAGAGATGTCAATTTTGGAAAAGAGATGAGATTTCAGTGTTTCTAACATAGATGTTTTTGCCATTAAGAATATCAACCTTGCTGTCAAGAAAAATCAAACTTTTGATAGTGTGTACCATACCATGTGCACTAATTAAAGTAGTGGTAAGGGGAACTCAGAAACAAAACAGGTTATGTAGAAAACAAACACAGGGTCAATGAAGAAGGACTCAAATATCTATACCACCAACACACAAAGTATGAGGAACAAACAGGGTGAATTAGAAATTCAAGTATATGAGGGCAGGTATGATATTGTTGCCATTATGGAGACTTGATGGGGTGAAACTCATGAATGGAATATATAATTAGAGGGATTTAAATTATTTAAAAGAAACAGGCCAACAGAACAAAGAGGAGGTGGAGTTGCGCTATATATAAGAATAACTACAGCTTTACAGAAATACAGCAGAACGGGGGTGGGACCAGCTGTTGGAGAGAGCGGCAGTGCAAGCTATCTTCTCTGCTTCGCAAGCTGCTTTTCCCGTGTTTGCAGAGCTCATTGGAGCTGACAGAAGTCCTGGGGGGACAGCTGAAGGCATTAGGATGTCCTGCACACCATTTGCGAGTGGCAGCTGGCAGTGATCGGCAGGAGAAACCAGGATCTGAGCGGACCAGGAGAAGGCAACCAGTGATGGCCACGGAGATGGTCTGATGGCTGGATGGAGCAAGTGGTCAACAAGCAGAATGATGGTGATCTACATTTGACAGAGGTGTTCCCCACCACAGGCTTTTTATGCAAAGCGGTGGAAGGCACCGCAAACAAGATTTCAGAACCGCAGAACCTGATGAGAGGTGAGAGCTGCGAAAGTCTTAACTGTAGCGGTGAGGGTGCTGGACAGCAAAAGTACTAGTGAAAAGGAAACCAGGAAATAATAAGAACTGAACAAAGCTGAAAGGGGCAAAAAGAAAAGAAATATAAAAAACTTCATAGTGTATTAACTTTTTGGTATTATATGGTCTGTGAAGTAGAAAAGAAATTAAATAGAGACTTGGAAATGTTGAAACTGTGGTAAAGTGTTAAAGAAAAATGGAATCTCTACAAGAACAATGACTTGGTAATATAGAGTGTGACAACTAGAAGAGAGAGACATTTGCTGAACATCTGTTGGATATAATTGCTAGTGTTAAAAAAAAACAAGAGCAGAAAAAACAAAGCTGAGAAGTGACTGTTGAAAAACTGTATAGTACTGAAATATAACTATATAACTATATTATATTTATTGAATCAACAAAGTTGCTCTTCAAAAAAAAATCTTGCAAATCAACCTATATCTTTATAAATAATATATCTTTATATCTTTTTAGAATATAAACACTTAGAATAATTTATAATCTATCCTATAAAATCTTCATTGAATATAGCTATTGTTAAATATAAGATATATCTTTGCTAAAACTGCTACATAGGAATAAGAAAGCTTAATCATACTTCAGTATTATTGAAGAGAACTCTATTACAATTAGTATAATTAATAATCCCACAAGGTCAAAAATAGTAACTTTGATATTGGGATATTTTTATTGCTGCTTTTTGATTGTGGGTCTCTTATCTAGGGCCTAAACCTCCCCCCGCTCCACTGAATAAAGGGTATAAAGGAGCAAAAGGGGACAAATAGTTAAAAAATACCATCAATAGATGATTGGTTAATACTCAATTAAAGGCATAAAATATAAACCAACAGTGGAGGGTCAAAGAGGTGAAAGCCATAAATGGAATATTTTGTTAAACAATAATGTTTGAAAAAGTCTATTTAATATGGCAAGTAACCCAAATTTGACAAAGATAGGGGCAGGGGAAAAATACTACACAAGGCTCTATGATGTCTTCTGGTTCTTTGACATGAAAGTCAATAGAAGATATGATTCAGAGGGAACAATCTAACTCCTATAAGGATCTCCAAGTCATGATGCAGAACATGCAAGAAGTTATCTAAAAAATCAAGAAGCCATGTTAAAAAATCATGAAGATTTCAGAAAAGAGATTGGTGTTATAAGGAATGACACAAGTGAATTAAAAGGAAGAATGCAACTGATAGATGGAAAGTTTGAAGCTTTCCAGGTCGAAATTACTAGAAAATGAACAAAAAATGGTGGAAGTAGAAGAAAGACTTTCAAAAAAAGAATAGAAATTCATGAAGATGAATGAGAAATTAATTTCAACCAACAAGGAATCAGAAACATCAGTGATCTTCTTAGAAGCAGAGAGAGCTGCCCAATACCTTAGGTTCTAAAATATAATAGAAGAAAAAGAAGACTTACCAGAAAAAATAGATGAACTATTGGCTTTAGAGACTGAGAAAGAGGAAATGATTGTTATAATATGTACAGAATAACCCTTGAGTAACAAGGATATGCACATGGAAACGTTTATGAGAGTAGTTATGAATAATTATTCAGCCACACACAAATACACTAAATTGAGTTAAATTTACTTTAAGAAATAGCACAGTCCAATAAACGGTCCAGGTCATATACATTTTACAGTCCAAAGAATATCCAATTACAAAGTCTTCTTACAGGTTGCCTTTTTCATTTCCAGTAAACAAAAATATCGAAGTATAAGCACAGCATAAATACAACATATAACCTTAGATAGCAATAGAATGTCAGAGAGATAGAATATCAGAGAGACAGAATGTGAGAGAACAAACCATGATCTCTAGATCCCTCTTATGGCAATCTGCAATACAATCAACCAATTGGAACATAGTACAAATCAATACAATGATTTTGTCTTAAAGCTACAAAACATACATTGTTGGTTTATATATTGCCAACCCAACTAATTGGTGGACAGATTCCTAACAATGATCTCCAAAATGGATGAGATATATAAAGTCCAAATGAGCTACGGAAGAAAACACCATCTCCCTAAAGAAATTCATGTGAAATTTACAAAAAAATCAATTAGAGATGAAATTTTGCATCAAACATGTGACGAACAACTTGAATATAAAGGAAAACAAATATTAGTGTTAAAACAGGTTCCAAAAAGAATGAGGGATTTAAAGAGAAACAGTTTTTGATGACAAGGCTAAATAAAAATAACATCAATTTTAGATGGTTAACACCGGAAGGGATAATGGTAACCTGGCAGGAAAAAAGATATAAGCTTGATACTGAAGAAAAGGCTGAAGATTTTTACAAGCAACACTGCAACACTGAAGAAGATTCAGGAGATCAAGAGAGAACAGAAAGATATAATAGAAGGTAGAGACCTAGGACAAGTAGTAGAAGAAACAGAAAGACTACAAGAAATGGAAAGACCTAAGAGAAGGGGAGATGGAGATAAGATACTATGGAAGGAAATATGAAGAGCCCAAAGAATCTAGAATCATGAGAAATACAAGAACAAGATACAATTAAGAAAATAGATGAAGAATTGGGATTTGATCAATAAATATTAACTGACTCAACTCACTAATAAAATGTCAGAAAATATTTGCCAAACTACAAAAACTGAAAACCGATATAATTGCTTTGGAAGAAGTCCATATAAGACAAGACCAAAAAGATTTACTAGAACAACCTAAGTTAAGGAACTTGTTTGTATCACTAGATCAGAAAAAGAAAAGAGGTGCGGCTATGTATGTGAAAAATAAAATTAAGGCAAAAAAGATTTACAAAAATAAAGAAGGGAGAATTCTAATCATTGAGATCAAATTAAATAACAAAAATATAATAATTGCCTTGATATACACACTAAATGAACCCCAAGAGTCTTTCTATAAAAATTTGCATAATATAATTAGTGATATAGAGTACAACAGGTTATGTATAGTTGGGGACTTCAGTTGCGATTGTAGATAGGAAAAGAGACCATAAACATAACGGCACAAGTAAAAGAAAAAAAGAATACTCCCCAAAATATTTTTGGAAATGATTAGATTTTTAAACCTGATAGAACTCTGGAGAGAAAGAAATAATGAAAATAATTATTATACATTCTACTCAAATCGCCACAAAACCTGGTCTAGGATTGATATTGTTAAGTTTGGGCAATGAGAGGCTGAACCAGAGCATGAGTGCAACAATACTTTATTATAGCAATAAAGGACTGACCGTGCTTGCCAAGCCTGGAACTGGCTCGCAGCGATCAGCAACTGGTTGGACCCCGCAGCCTGCTTTTATAGCTGGCTGCTGGGGAGAACCAACCAATGAGTGAGGGGGAAAAACGCCCCCGCAAAGTGAATGGACCTGAGTGAGAACTCCTAGAGTTCCAAGGACATAACACCCCTTCCCCCCAGATGCGAACACGCATAGTCTTTGAGGTAGGCAGGAGGTTTATGCTGGCGCCCAGAACGGCGCAGCTCTGGTGGGTTGTCTGTCAGTTCAGAGTCTGTAGGGGAAGGCAGGATCGGTAGGGAGTCACTAACACGCCCCTCGGATCGGGTTGGTTCGGGACTCGTAGGGCTGGTCACTGGGGACGTGCTCCCGTTGGCTGGTTCGGACTGGTCAGCCATCTGGATGCCGCTGTCCGTGTTCGGATTCCCCGGAATGGCTGCTGGTGTAAGCTGGTCACTGGGATTGATGCTGATGTGGGGTTGATGCTGAGGCCTCGCTCCAGTTTGTAATTCTGGGTCACTGCTGGCGAGGGTGCTGTGATGCCTACGCAGCTGGTCCAGGTGCCTTCTCCATACTCGGCCGTCCTCCAGTCTGACTTGATATGACCTGGGTCCGGTGATGGCCACGATCTCGCCCGGGATCCACAGAGGGTCTCCAGCGAAGTTCCTCGCGAATACGGGTTCCTGTAAGATAAAATGTCTAACCCCCGATGTGGAAGCGAGGGGAGAGTCAGGGCAGTAATGTGGGTGAAGTCTGTCCAATACAGTCTTCAGGCGCCTGCCCATCAGGAGCTCAGCTGGGGACTTATTGGTGACTGAACACGGAGTTGAGTGCTGGCTCATCAGGAAACGCGAGAGTTTGTGGTGCCAGTCATCCTTGCTGAACCTAGCCAGGGCTTCTTTAGTGGTCCTGACGGCTCTTTCAGCCAATCCGTTACTGGCAGGATGAAATGGGGCCGTGAAAATGTGGCGGATGCCCAGGTTGGCAGCGAAACGGCTGAACTCGGTTGATGCGAACTGTGGACCATTGTCGGAAACAATGGAGTCAGGCAGCCCGTGTGTTACAAACAGGCGAGTTAATACCTTGGTAATTGCTAGTGTGGTGGTCGTGGATAGCTGTGCCACGTCAATCCATTTAGAGTAGGAGTCCACGACCACTAGGAACATTTTCCCATGCAATGGGCCGGCTAGGTCGATGTGAATTCTGGACCACGGAGTGCTGGCGCTTTCCCACTTAGTAGGGGTGGCAATAGGAGGAGCTGGACGGGATTCCTGGCAGGGGTTGCAGGAGCTTATCCATCTGATGATGTCCTCGTCCGAGGCCCGGCCACCATACGTAGCTGCGTGCTAATGCCTTCATTCTGACGATGCCAGGGTGCCCTCGTGCAACGCCCAGAACTCGGGTACGCAGTGAGGTCGGGATGACCACTCGAGTGCCCCACAGCAGACAGCCCTGCAAACTGGATAATTCCTGCAGGCGGGTCTTGAAAGGTGTAAATTTGTTTTCAACATCACCACCCGGCCACCCCTCCTCACCCAGTCCAGTACCTGGGCGAGTGTTTTGTCTGCCTTGGTTTTAGCAGCAATGTCAAGGGCAGTGATGGGGAGGTCCAATTGGGTGACCTCAAAAATAGCGTGGACTGGAGCAGGGTCTTCAGCTGGAGCCGGCAAGGGGCAGCGGCTGAGAGCGCCAGCGTGGGACAATGTTTTACCTGGGCGGTGTACGAGTCTATACGAGTAGGCCGCTAGGAAAAGGGTCCATCTCGTCATTCTAGGAGAAAGGACTTGAGGAGTCTGTTTGTCCCCAGCTAGTAGACCCAGGAGAGGCTTGTGATCCGTGACCAGCTCGAAAAAGTGGCCAAAGAGAAATTCGTGAAATTTCTTCACTGCTGCAACAGCTGCTAGAGCTTCCTTATCGATCTGGCTATAATTTCGCTCTGTTGCAGAGAGCGTCCTGGAGAAAAAGCAATGGGAGCCTCGGAGCCATTGGGGAGCCTGTGACTTAATACTGCCCCGATTCCAAAAGGGGATGCGTCTGCTGCTAGCACTAATGGAAGGTTGGGGTCGAACTGAATAAATACCGCCTCTGACGTGAGTAGTGATTTGACGGCGCGAAAAGCAGAGTCTTCTTTGTGACCCCAGTGCCAAGGTGATTTTTATCCAACAGTCTGTGTAGGGGTTCTGCCACTGATGCTTTATGGGGCAGGAAGGACGCGTAAAAGTTCAATAGCCCCAAGAAGGCCTGCAGCTCAGTTTTGGAGGTTGGAGTGGGTGCCTCGTGAATTGCCTTAACCTTGGACTCCAGGGGGTGAATGCCTGAGGCGTCAATTTTATAACCCAGAAAGTCCACCTGTCTAGTGGCAATGGCACATTTTTCTTTTTTAATTTGAGGCCATGCTGTCTGAACCTCTCTAATACTGCTCGAACTCTCTGGAAGAGTTGGGGTCTGTCCCTGGCCGAGACTAAGATGTCGTCGAAGTAGGGTACTACACCAGGGAGGCCCTGCAAAATCCGCTCCATGAGGGATTGAAAATGCCTGGGGCAACACTTACGCCAAATTGGAGACGCTTGCACCGGAAAGCACCCCTGTGGGTGACAATGGTCTGGAGTTCCGCTGTTTGGCTGTCAACAGGGAACTGTTGATACGCTTGAGACATGTCCAATTTGGCAAAAATGCTGCCAGGTTCAAAAGAGTGCAATAAATGCTGAATGACGGGCACTGGGTAAGCGCTAACTTGTAAAAACTTATTAATTGTTGTCTTGTAGTCCGAGCAAATTCTCAGGCTACCATCTTTTTTGAGGGGTGTGACAATGGGCGTCTCCCATTTGGCGAAATCTGTTGGCTCAATGACCCCTTGTTTTAATAGTTTATCCAATTCTGCATCTAGTTTTGGCCGAATAGCGAATGGGACTCTACACGGTTTTAGCCTGATTGGGACTGCCTGGGGGTCGACTGAGAATGAGATAGGGGTACCGTTATAACACCCCAGCTCATTGCTGAATACATCTGAGTAATCAGCGAATAAGGAGTCAGTGTCAGAGGTTGAGACAGCATGGACTCCTGTTAGCCCTAGGCCGAGATGGGGAAACCAATCGAGCCCCAATAATGTGGGGAGATTGCCGTTAACTACCACTAGAGGTAGGTGACCTTTGAAAGCTTTAAAATTGACAAGGAACTTGCCTCTGCCGATTACAGGAATGACCTTCCCCTGGTAGTCCTTCAGGCTAAACTGGCACTTCTGGAGCCGGCTTGTTGATAGGCTGGGCTGTAGCCTCTTGAGGGTGCTCCACGAGATAATTGAGAGCGCTGACCCTGTGTCAACCTCCATGCGGCACGGTTTACCTTCTAACAAAACGGAGAGAGAGATTTTACTAATGGTATGGCAAGTGTGCTTGGCATGGTGGTGAGTGCGACAGTTCAATACTTGCCTCTGAGGTCCAGAGTGTGAGAAGGGGGGGTGCCTTTGTGCTGAGTTTTGAGAGGCTTGGCAGACTCTCGCGATGTGCCCCCTTTTGTGGCAGGTGTTGCAGGTGGCTCCTTTGAATTTGCAGGTGGCCCTCGGATGAGATCCACCACAGGCTAGGCACAGGGTGATGTGCTTGGGTGGACCGATGTTTTCTTGCTTGGCTCCTACCTGCGGATGCCTGGCGTTGGTGAGGCGGTGGATGTCGTTTTCATCACTAAGGGCTTCCTCTGCTACTACCTCCTCGGAGTGGACTGGAACTGTCGTTAGCTTGGAAGTTGGGCCATGAATTTCGGTGGCTGAATGTGCTGCCAGTTCTGCTGCCAGGGCCTCCTCGACGGCTTGTGCGAGGTTGAGGTCCTTCTTAGCGAGTAGGCGCCTTTGGAGGTGGAGATCCTTGACCCCGCAGACTAGTTGATCGAGGAGCATGTCCTCCAGGTAGGTTCCAAACCCACAATGGAGTGCTGCTGTCCTGAGGGCTGCCATGTACTGGTTGATGGTCTCTTTGTCTGATTGCTTCCTCATACGGAAGGTGAATCACCTGGCAATCTGTGAAGGTCTGGGAGAATAGTGGTTAGTAAGGATTTCTAACAGTTCAGACCATGGAACGTTTTTTAACTCATGTGGAGCCACGAGAGCTGTGGCAGTGTCAAAGACGATGGCTCCACAGTAGATCAGGAAATATGATTTTTTCCGGTGCTCCCCAGCATCAGCCAGCCCAATTGCGTCGATGTAATGGTTAAAGCGGTTCTTGTATGATTCCCACTTCTCCTCATCCGGTTTGAACGCTGGGAAGACTGGATTGGAATTCATAGTGATGAGATCGGTTGTACAATCTGTGGAAAAAAATCTCTCTGGGGCAGCAGCAAAGTTTCTAGTGCCTGTGGCAGGCAAGTGATTTCAGCTCTGAGGAGGCTTTGTCACAATCCTCTCTCTCTCTCTGGGCAAGCACGAGGTTAGGCTGTCAGCCGTTGGCAGCATTTTGAAATTCACGCCTTCGTGGGCGTCAGTGACTTGACTTACAGCACCGCGCTGTACCTTTTAGGTTTGAAATTCAAATGACAGCCGTTTGAATTTCGCGCCTTAAACAACGAGCGGCTGCGGCTCGCAGCGCTTCACTTTTCCTGTAGCTGGGCTAACAAGCGGCTACAGACGCTTCTCACTTTCGTTCTGCTGACCGCTTTCTCTGGCTGCGGATCAGCGTTGCTTCGTTGCTTGCTGACCGCTTTCTCTGTCGGCGGATCAGCGTTCGCTCTGTTGCTTGCTGACCTCTCTCTGGCTGCGGATCAGCGTTGCTCTTATCGCCGGCCGATCGCTCTCTCTGGCTGCGGATCGGCGGCTAGTGACTCAGCGGTTGCATGGTGCTTCTGGTAGCCATCCCATCCTCGTCGCCAGTGTTAAGTTTGGGCAATGAGAGGCTGAACCAGAGCATGAGTGCAACAATACTTTATTATAGCAATAAAGGACTGACCGTGCTTGCCAAGCCTGGAACTGGCTCGCAGCGATCAGCAACTGGTTGGACCCCACAGCCTGCTTTTATAGCTGGCTGCTGGGGAGAACCAACCAATGAGTGAGGGGGAAAAACGCCCCCGCAAAGTGAATGGACCTGAGTGAGAACTCCTAGAGTTCCAAGGACATAACAGATATGGTTTGGATATCCAAAGATTTAGACTCTGAATGCATAAAGTGACTATAGAGACTAACACCTGGGTCAATCATAACTTCATAAGGATACAGTGGAAAGGACATAAAGCTACACCAAGATGGACTTTTCAAAGGGCAATTCTCAAAGAAAAAGAATTTAATACAATGATAGAAAAAGAATTGGATACCTTTTTTAAAATAAACTAACAAGATGATATTTCAATTAAAACTCTCTGGGACACTGCCAAAGCATACATATGTGGTGTAACAATTTCATATATAGCCAAAAGAAATAAGGCAAAAAAACAACATCAAGAAACAATGGAAGAAGAATTTAAGCGTTGCACCAGAAAGACACTAATAATCAAAACTTGAAAAGTGAATCAGATCTTCTTAAACATAAACTACATATTTTGGAGACAGAGAAAATAGCACAACAAATTAAACTAATGAAATAAAATAATTTTGAAAATGCCAATAAACCTGGATGATGGCTGGAACAAAAATTCAGAAATCATAGAGAAAAACAACAAATAAACAAATTACAAGATGAAGAAGGGATCATACATTATGATGAGAACTCTAAAAAAGACATCGCCCAGAGATTCTATGCAAAATTATATACAAGAAATGAAAATTACTCGGAAGAAAAGATTAGAACATACCTAAGGAAAGCTGATTTACCAAAGATTCCAGAAGATATGAAATTAATGCTCAATGAAGAAATTACCATGACAGAAATAGCTAAAGCAATCAACAAACAAAAAAACAACAAAGCATCTGGCCCACCTGCAGAGCTATACATAGAACATCAGAATACCCTAAACCAACATTTATTAGAGGTTCAATGCTGTGCTTGATGGGAAAATACTAAAATCTTGGAGAGAGTCCAATATAGTATTGATTAAAAAAGAATACACAGACCAGACAAGAATTCAAAATTACAGGCCGATATCTCTTTTAAATACAGATTACAAAATATTTACTATGATCATTGATGAACGATTTAAAAATTATCTAAATGAATTCATACATAGCGATCAAAATGGCTTCCTCCCAAATAGACAAACAAAATTTAATGTGAGAATAGTATTAGATGCTCTTGAATTTTATGAAGAACATAATGATCGACAGGCAGCCTTCTTATTTCTAGATGCCTAGAAAGCCTTCGACAACATAAATTGGCCTTTTCTAATGCAACAGTTGAAACACATGAATATTGGTGAAAAGTTTTAAAAGATAATTATGGCAATATACACGCAAGCAAAATAATAAGAAGCAAAAATAATAATAAATGAAGAATTGTCAAATACGGTCTATATACAAAAAGGCACAAGACAAGGCTGCCCTCTGTTGCTGCTATTATTCATATATACACTAGAGGTCTTAATGAGAATAATCAGACAAGAAATACAAATTAAAGGATTGGAAATCAAAAAAGAAAATTTTAAATTACAAGCATATGCTGATGATTTAGTATTTTTTTGGGAAGACCCTGAACAAACAGGTCCGATATTATTAGAAAAACTTGAAGACTATGGAGAAGTAGCTGGTTTGAAAATAAATAACGAAAAAAATGAAAATTATAACCAAGAATATGACCAATACACAAAATCTTGTTAAACTATTAGATATTGAAATAGTACAAAAAATAAAATATATAGGAATTAATATTTTGGCACTTCGCTCTACAATTAAGGAGGATAATTATGAAAATTTATTGAGACAAATTAAAACAGAATTAGAACATTGGAACAGTCTTCAACTATCACTAATGGTCAGAATTTCAGCTATTAAAATGAACATATTACAAAAATTTTGTTTTTATTCCAAAATATACCGATCAAATTACAGAAAAAATTCATCAAGGAACTGAATAAAATAACGTTACATTTTGTGTGGCAGGGTAAAAGACCAAGAATCAAACTAAAACACTTACAGGATGCAAAGGAAAGAGGGGGACTAGGTTTCCCAGATTGCGAACTATATTATCAAGTGGCTGCCTTAACATGGATCAAAGATTGAATAAAATTGGTGGGGAGGGGTAGATTTTTATTTTTAGAAGGGCATGATTTACAACAGAGCTGGCATGCATATCTGTGGCCTAATAGACATTCATCACATCAATATTTTTTAAAAAATAAAGTTTTACTTGGGTTTTTACACATACAAAATACAAGTAAAACATCTTTTTTGAAAATAGCATGGTCCCGGGTTGAACTTCTTTGTACAGACATAAAACTCAATTTCATGCTCCTTTTTGTGTTCTATTCCATATCTTATATTATTCTACATTTTCTATATAGTTTTTCCCCTCTTTTAATTTTCTCAATTTTATTTTGATTATCTCATCTAAATTCAAATCATTATATTTATACTTTTGTCTGTTCTGTTTCAATTTCATGTTATCTTTTCTCATTAAACAAATTTTCTCCTGTAGTTACTAATTGAAGTATGACACCTTCATATCTTTTAATTACATCCATTCAACTCTTATTTAAACTTCAATATATACCTTAAGGTTATGACCTTCAATATAATACATAATACATAACTTCCAATCAAATTCTGCTTGGCACATTCTTATAATACACACTATATTCTTTAAAAGAAAAAAAAAGATTATAAATATATGTAATTATAAACCATCATTTCATTCCAATTCAGTTCTATCATTAATAATCATAAAAATCTTAACATCTTTGATGCTTCTTTTCAATTAAATATCATACTTTCTTAAAAACACATATAATCTCCATAATTAATTTTTCCCTTATTTCTCTTCATATATATTTTGTAAATCATTAAATATTCATTTTGTTACATTTATTTATTGACAAGCATTCCATTGAATTATGATAGCTATTTTATCAAACATTTTAATCATACATTGTTTCATATTTTCTAAAATTATTTCTGTTTCTAATATAACAATACTATATTATGTACCTTTGCAGAATCCCCTTTTCCATTAAATTTTCACCCATTATCTCTAAATAGGCCCTGATTCTCTATATTTTGTTTCTGTCCTTTATGACTTCTTTTCCCTTCTTTCTTCCCTCTCATCTTCTCCCTCCCTTTTTTACCCCCTTGTCTCTCTACTTCTAATTCTCTCTTCTGCATTTCCCTCTTCTGTTGCTTTCTGATTTTATACTTATTTTTCACTCTATTTTTTTTAGTTGTTTTTCCCAATCTTAAACTTTCCATTCTCTTTCCCCCCCTTTCCCTTTTTCCCCCATCTAAGATTACTTGTTCATTAAAGATGACTTCTTCTTTGTCGCAATCTTCTTGTTCTGCAGGCATTTCTTGTTGTTTCTCATAATTCCACATCTCCATTTCTAAAAATTGAAATACGAAGCCAAAAGAACCTCTCCCTTCTTGTGCATCTTCTTTGTACTTTTTAAGTTCCATTTTCAGTTCTTCTAAAAGTGGAGCCATTTTAAACAGTTTTAAACAACCAACCAATTGATTTTAGTCATTCAAATACAATAACCAAAAATTCAGAAATCTTCAAGTAATCCAAATAGTCCCGAGTTATATCTTCTTATTTCTTTTCCCACTTTCTCTTCCTGGGGTTTTTGTTGTGATATTTCAGTTAGAATGTATCTTTTGGAAGTCTTGTTGAGATTTTGCTGTAAGTTCTTTTTAATTCCAGGCAGTCTCCTTCCTTCCAGATCCTGCCCTTTTATTCTTTTTCTCTCCTTTCCTGTTTTCAAAAGCTTTTAATTATCCAGAAATCTTTATTATCCCTTTGACTTTTTATTTAATGCCTATTAATGTCAAAGTGGATTTTTTTTCCAATTTCTTGCTTAAGTCTCTTAGCTGTCAGTATAGGAAAAGAAGAAAAAAAACCCAAATCTTTTCCCCTTTCTCTCTCCTTCGCAGCTTAAAAATCTTCTTAGAGAACAATGTTTTTGTTTTATTTTTAATAGTTTCACTTCCAGGGTACCTTATTTGTTGCTTTTGCTGTTTGACCCAGTCAACCAAAACTTTCTCTTCTTATCTTCCTCCTGCACATTCTTTTCCGGTCGAGTTCTTCTTTGTGGTGGCCATTTTTGACCACCACTACAACTGCCTTCGAGAAAGGGAGTAATGGCCAGCTGGGAAGGAGAGATGCAGCTCTCCTCAACCCTGCAGGCAGTCTCCTCCCTCTTCACCACCTCTACGGGGTGGCTTAGCCCCGAAACCAGCTGGCACTCCAGCGGCGAGCACGGATCGAAGCCTCGCAGAGATGAGGATTCGGTCTGCCACCGAAGAAGCTCAAACCGGAAGTTCTTCACATCAATATTTTTTGAGACATAAAATCCAACAAGCCCTAATATCAATTTGGAGTAAAATAAGATTGCAAAATTGTATGGAAACTCCAGGCTGGCTTTCCCCCTTAGAAGCTATATCATACCCAAACCTCTATAACCAAAAAAGGTAATTACATACAAAGATATCCTAACAGATGAAGGAAGATTAAAACAAAGACTTGAACTTCATCAACAGGGCTTAACGCTGGAATTGTGGGCATATCTCCAAGTACAATCCAGATATGAAAGGGATAAAAAAGAATGGGGAATAAATTGTCAAGAAACAATATTAGATAAAATACTATTAGGACCAGAAAAGAAACAAATAAAGAAATTATATAACTATCTGTTAGATTATAAGATATATGAGGAGAAGGTGAAAGAACCCATGTTAACATGGGCTAGAAATTTCAGCTATAACATAAATTTGGATCAATGGCAGCAAATTTGGGATAAGAATAAAAAGATTACTTTAGTCACATCTTATAAAGAAGACCTGTTTAAGATGTTTTATAGATGGCATCTCCCACCCATCAGATTAGCTAAAATATATAGTTCTCAATCTTCAATATGTTGGAAATGTTTGAAAGAATGGGGCACCTATTATCATATGTGGTGGGAATGCAAGAAAATGCAAGAATTTTGGCACAAAATTTGGCAATGGTTAGATGAAATGCTAAACCTAAAAATAAATTATACACCAGAAATGTTCCTATTAGGAATAATAAATGAGAATCTTAAAAATAATTAGATATATATCTAATTATTCATATTATCACAGCCACAAGATTATCAATTGCCTAAACATGGAAATTAAAAAAAAATACCCAATGATGAAGTTATAATAGAAATTTTTTTACCCTGCATCAAATTAGATAGCTTAACGTTAGAACTGAAGGAGCGAGATACTTCAGAATTCTATGAAATATGGGGAAAAAAATATAATTGGAGGGATATGAAAGGAAATAAAAAAAATGTGAACTAGAATTTAAGAGAGAACGTATACCACAACAAAATGTCTAAGATAGAAAGAGATACAAAGATTTACAATGTAAATATGTATATAGGTGTGTGTGTGTGTGTGTGTGTGTGTGTGTGTGTGTGTGTTTGTGTGTGTATGTGTGATGACATTCTGATATTAAACAATGTAAAGACTGTTGATATATGTCAAAAGATCACCACATTCAAATGTTTTTTAAATTTAATTTTCAATAAAAAAATCTATTTAAAAAAAGGATAATCAGCAGAACAATGATGAAAACCATCTTGAATGCATTTCCATCGATATTAAAAGAAAAGAGAATGACATTGCCATTGGTGTAAACTATAGGCCACCCAACTAAAAAGAGGAAATAGATAAACTATTTGCTAGTCAGTTAACTAAGGTAGGTTGGAAGCACAAAGCAATAGTATTAGTGGATTTTAATTACTCTTGACAACAACTGGGAGACAAACTCTGCACTAAGTGGAAGATCAAACAGATTCCTGACAAACACAGCAGACAACTTTGCTCCCAAAAAGCAAAGAAGGGAACTAGGGGGGATCAGCCATATTGGACTTCATTCTTAATAACAGAGATGAAATGATAGAAGGGGTTGAAGTTACAGGAAACTACTGGGGAGTTGTGGGGAGAATGATTATACAGTATTGGAATTCAACATTATGCAAACACAAGCAACAGAACAAAGTCGAACTAGATTCTTGAACTTTAAAAGAGCTAATTTCAATAAACTTAGAGAGAGTTTGGGAAAAAAAACAATAAAGCAATGAATCTGCAAACAGCTAAAGATAATCAAAGTAATAACGAGAAGCCTATATGGGTTTATCAAAAACTGATCATATCAGACAAATTTTATTATATTCTTTGACAAAGTGACAGTGGACTAGTGAAATGCTATGGATATGATTTACTTGGACTACAATATGGCATTTCATACAGTAGACCACAAATTACTACTTGATAAGATAGAAAAATTTGGGTTAGACAGCATCACCACCAGACGGATTCATAAATGGCTTATCAAGAATACTCAAGGTGCAATCCTTAATGGAGCAACATCTACATGGAGGGAAGTATGCATTGAGATACCCCAAAGCTCTGTTTTAGGCCCAGTACTTTTCAATATCTTGATCAGCAACTTAGATGAGGGGATAGGGAATTCATCAAATTTACAGATGACATCAGGAATAGGCAACACTCCAGAAGATAGGATTAAGATACAGAAGGATCTTGACAGACTTGAACATTGGGCCTTACCTACCTACCAAAATGAAATTCAATGGTGAAAAAAGTAAAGTTCTACATATACACAAGAAAAACCAAATGAACAGATACAGTATATGTGGTACCTGGCTCAATAGTAGTAACTGTGTGTGAGGGGGATCTTGGAATTCTAGTGGACAATCACTTAAATATGAGCCAGCAGTGGACTGCTATAAAACAGGAAAAATGGTTTCAGGAAATGGGCATGTCTAGTTTAATGAAAAGAACAACTATGGGTGACATGATAGCAGTGTTCCAATATCTAAGGGGCTGCCCCAAAGAAAAGGGGGTCAACCTATTTTCCAAAGAACCCGAAGGCAAAACAAGAAGCAATAGATGAAACAAATCAAGGAGAACAGCAACCATAAAATTATGAATTTTTTTTTTACTGACATTTAGAACAATTAATCAATGGAACAATTTGCCTCGAGGAGTTATGGGTGCTCCAATACTTGAGGTTTTTAAGAGGAGATTGGACAACATTTGCCTGAAATGGTATTGGGTTTCCTGCATGAGCAAGGGATTGGACTAGAAGGTCTCCAAGGCCCTTCCAACTCTGTTATTCTGTTATTGGCAATTTTGGAAATTAATTTTCATTGTAAGTATCATAATAAATTCTTTCAATCAACAATGTCAGTTTCAGTCTTTATGTGCACTTTAAAGAATGCACAGTCATCCCAAAAGCAAATTGCACCTATATTTTAGCATTGCTCACTTACATCAATTACATTTCATACTGAACATTCTCAGTATTCAGTATTTTTATGGCATGATTTTTTTTATCTGCTTTGTTCTTGCAGTTAATATTCATAGCATTTTAGTTCCATTCTTCAACATACCACTATTTTTCCCATACAAATATTTACAATTGAAATTTGTTTGATCACTTTTATTTTGAATTTGATTTATACTGATGAAGATTTTTTGTTTTTAGTCCCTTTCAGACCAATTTTATTTACATCAAAATTGCTCTGAATTTTCTCTGCCTCTTCCAACCTTGTTTTTTAAAAGATTTTTTAAAATTCCATCTTTGATACTTTTACCAATTTCTCAAATATTTGATGAACATACCGAATACTGCTTCCTCCTTCTATTTTCCCCACAACTATCCCGTGAGATGGGTTGGGCTGAGGGAGAATGACTGGTCCAATGTCATCCAGCTAATTTTTCATGCCCAAGGTGGGACTGAAATTCACAATTTACTGGTGACTCAGACGCCAGCATGGTAGAGGTAGGGTACTAGTATTGCCTGGTATTATTAAAGATGAGCTAGTTGGATCTTTTTGGGTTGAAGATGGACTCAAAATCAACTCCCAAACCTACTGCCAGTTTTTAGAAGACATTTTCTTCAGTGGTACAGGAAAAAGTCTGCATCTTTCAAGAAGCCCATGATTTTTATGCAGGACAATGCTTCATCGCATTGGTGGAAGAAATATCCTTCTGGGTTCCGTTCCAAGTGGAGAAAAAGACACTGGATTCATGGAAGTTGCTTAAAAGAAGGTTTAATGATGGACATGAGCTGCATGCTTTGGAGCTCCTGAGTGAAAAGGGATGCTGAGAATTCCTTGATTTTGTGTCCTCTCTAAGCTTTGAACTTCCTGGGGCACAGGAAGAAAATCCTGATTGGATGCTCTCAGGAGTCATAGCTAGCTTTGTAGATTGTATGTGTACTAAGTTTGATTGAATCCTGCTGGGTGATGTAATCTTCCCAGGTGCCATGTGGTGAGATGGGTAATCTTATCATGTGCTGAGGGCCATGTGTTAATCCCATCAACCTGGAGCTGAAGGGAGGGCAGGGAGCTGCTTTAAAGACATGTTTCTCCTTTCTCATCCAGGGAAAAATAATATTCTGCCTTTTTAATATTTCCTAGAATATTTCATTCTTCTAGGAGAGGGTTGGGTGCTAACTTTCTACAGCATGCATCAAAGTACTCCACTGGATAGCTCGCCAGTTACGGCTTAAAAGTTTAAAGTATTACATGGCCCCCTTCCTCACCTGACCTAAACCTTATTGAGTACTTGTAGGCCCTTCTTAAATGGGAGATTTGTGGTGGAGGAAAATGGTACACTTCTTTGAACCATGTCTGGGAGGCTGTGGTTGCTGCTGCACAAAAAGTTGATTGTCAACAGATCAAGAAATTAATGGACAAACTCCATTAATGGAAAAGAAGGGTGACTATATTTGTCAGAAATGTTTATTTGTACATTTTCAGTTGTTTATTATTCTCACTTTAACAGATGAAAACAAACAAATAAGATGGGAAATTTTTATCTAGGAATAATTTCATCTGAATTAGTAGCTCTAGATTGTTAAAATGGAGTAGTTCAGCATTGTGCGTGATTTTTGTCTGTATTTACAGATCTTTTTCTGTCTACTCTTGTGGAATTATCTTAAATGCATCTTGCTTGCTTTCATGTGAAAGTGTAAATCATTCAGCTAATTGCTAAACATAATTATGTATATTTAAATTAGGAAGAATTGCTTATTATATAGAGGAGCATAAAATTTCCTCTAGTCTTCATTTACCAAAATTGAATGATGCATGGGAAACAAAATGTTGCAAGAGATGTTGGGGTTCAACTCAACAAAAAAGCTCACAAAATGGATAAAACAGGGTAATCCTTTGGAATAAGGTTGCAACACAAACGTAACTACTTAGGAATTTTTAAAAAATGCACATGAAAAAGTTGACAATTGCATTATATCACCCTTTCAAGTATCTTTTGCAAGACTCAGCAAGTAGTCATCCTTAAAAGTATCCAAGTAAATGGAAAAACAGTTAACTGCACTCAGTGTTTCAGACAAGTACATGATAACATATCCCAGCATTTCTTAGGGCCATTCAATCCCTTAGTAGCCTACATTTTTTTAAATACTACCATAGTAACCATGTTGAGTAATAGCTTAATTAAGAAAAAAATAACATAAGCAACTTGCTGAGCTAGAACATTTCCTGTGCCTAAACATGCATTGCCACCTTCAAAATGCCATGTTGCCAGTCCTACCCAAGTAATTGGAGAAAGTATAGTAAGGTGGAACTTGCCATGGCATGCCTTGTGGAATTAGCATGCAAGTTAGAGGAGTGATATACATAAGTAGAAATATTTACCTGGTTACAAATAAATAAATGGCAAGGCCTTATTACTGCTATCTCCTCTTTCATTCATAGAAGTTGAGCTAAATTCTTTTTATATAAGTATTTTCAATGCCTATTTCTTGTCAGCTTGATTGTGGCTCTTCTGTTTAGGTAATGAATTATTACAATCTGAGGTCCCTTTTAATATCAATCCCACTGAATTTAAAATTTAAAATCAAAATTAATATCAATCCCACTGAATTTAAAATCCCACTGAACTTGCAAGATTTAATTATATTATTTTACAGCACTTCCATTTTGAGAAAGGAAAAAAAAAGAAACAAAATGCATAACAACCCTCTCCTATCAGGAAAAAACCAGGTAAAATCCAGGATAGGCATCCACAGTCAATAAGCTGGGGCCAAAGTCTTGTTGAAACTGAAATACCAATTAAATTAAATATACTGTACTTCTGGGGAAAAGTATTCTTCAGAAGAAGCAATCAACATTAACTCATTTAGTTTAAGGATTTGCCAACTCTAAGCCAAAAGAAAACTAAACTAGTAGTCTTAACATAATCCTGTCAAACAAGTGGTAAAATTGGGAGCACCCTATCAAATCCTGTACCTGTGGAGTCCCCCAAGGCAGCTTTTTCAAAACAACATTCTTTATACTCTACATAAATGACCTTTGCTATCATATCAAAAGCAACTGAGTTCTCTTCATGCCCCTCTAATTGCCTCTTCTTCGGGCCCTTCTTGGTGCTGTGTGCACTGGGAGATGCGCAATTTTCTCTCTGCCACTGGACACTGGCTGGGCCGGCTGTAGCCGATGCTTCACATTGTAATGGGCTCCAGGAGGAAGAGAAGGTATGCTGTCTCCATTGTGAAGCATGCTAAGTTTAAATGTGCTGCAAGAGCAACGAACAGGCCATGGAGGCAGCAAGAGCAGTGGCGTCAGATGCAGCCGACTCAGCCGGTGTCTCGGGGAGGAGAGAAAGTCACACATCTCCCCATATGTCCTCTCACTGCCTCCGTGGCCTGCTCGCTGCTCTTGCAGTGCCTTGTGCAGCACACTTAAACTTGGCCACGCCCACCCAGATTTTGTGGCTCCTGGTGTTTCTTTTCCGTGGAAAATGGGTCCAAATGGCTCTTTGAGTGTTTAAGGTTGCCAACCTCTGTACTAGACAATAGCAAAGAGATTCAGAAAATTCTACATCATCTGAATGTTTGCAATCATAACTGGATAGCCCTAGATTAATCTCTGATATCTTTGGTTTTGTGGTTACAGAAACACATCACAAATTAATACAGAAAAAGAACAAAATATAAAATTATGCAAATAATCCCGAAGAAAACAAACACAATTCTACTGAATTTCAAATCTGAATTTAATTATATTATTTCATAGTACTTATTAGTGCATAAAGAACTATTTTTTGCATAAATATTTTTGAACTATTACCATATGGCAGACAGTACAGAATAAAAAACAAGGACAAATAGGCTGAAAAAGAGCTTCTATCTCAGGGCAGTAGCTCTTTCGAATTCTGTTGTATAGTGCAGTGTTGGTGAGGTGTCGGGGATTTTGGTTCAGTGTGTGGAGTGTGAAGGATGTATATTTGTGTTTATTTTCATGGTCATGATGTGCACTGAAGATGATGTTTGATTTTGTTGTACAAGGTGCAATGACAATAAACTAAACTAAACTAAACATAAAAGTGTTTACAAGAAAAAAGCAAAGTATGTTATAACAGTTAAATTACAATTATAAACATCTTAACTAAAATGAATATTATTCAACTACATATATATATTTCTTATACACACAAACTTGTTCTTTTTAATCTACTGTACTATATAAAAATGAGTTCCATATTTTACTATAGTTGTCCATACAAAGTCTACATCTATAGGCAATCCACTCATAGATGACAAGTGTCAATCTATTGAGTAAACAGGTCCATACATTTGTCCATCCAATGCTAAACATTAGTTTTTAGCCATAGTAAAGGCATGGAGAAGCCACTTATATTGTCATTTGTCAAATTCCATGTAATATTCCAAGATAATATTAGCAGATTCTAAAAAAGACACAATCAGGCTTGTTCAACCAGCAAATTTCAAAGAGAAGAGTCTCTGTATTTGAAGGATGATCAAACCCGTGAATCTGGTTTTGGTGATTAATGCAGAATCTATTAATCTAGGGAACAAATGAAATACTGAAATTGTATTGGTTTGACAAGACTTCAAGCTTTTTCAAAAATAAATTCTCTTTAGCAAATCATGATACATTCAGAGTTATGAAAATTTTTGGAAGTTCAGTGTTGGCCCACCTGAAAGCCTTCACAGATCTGCTGCTAGATCCCTTGCAATTTGCCTACTGAGCAAATAGATCAGCACATGGTGCTGTTAATATGGCATTGCACTACATCTTAAAACATTTTTTTTAAAAAAGAACTTTTTATTGCAATATTTAAAAACATTGAACATGATGGATTTCATTGACATAAATTTTTGTCCTTACATCTCATACAAGATCTTATATATATTTATATACATTAGATATTCATATATTTTAAACCCTGTCAGTTACATATCAGTTGAATCTTCATTTTGAAAACTCTCTTTCTGTTCCCTCCAATTATAAAATTTATTCCATATCATATAGTAATCAGATTCGTCTTTATCTTTCATTTCCAAGATTAATCTATCCATTTCAGCGCAGATCAAAATCTAATCTATCATTTCGTCTTTGCTAGGTATTTCTCTAACCTTTCATTTCTGGCAAACACCATTCTTGCCACCAGATTATTAAATATATATCATCTTTACTATACTGTGCTGACATGATTCCCAATAAAAAGGTTTATAATTTATTTATTTTTGTCCCCAACATCTCTTCTAACCATTTCCAGATCTTAAGCCAAAACTCCTGGGCTTTTTTGCAAGACCCCTATGCATGATAGTATGCGCCCCTTTCTTGCTGACATTTCCAACATTAAATGACTGGTTTTTATACATTCTGGCCAGTCTTGCAGGTGGGAGATGCCACTGGTAGAACATCTTGTAAATAGAAATTTTCCTTGTATGATATGGCTAGTGTTATTTTTTTGTTTCACTCCCATAATTGCCATTGGTCCAGATTTATATTATACCTAAAATCCTTAGCCCAGGTCACCATCGTTTACCTGCTCTTCATGCATTTTAAGTCCAGCAAATATTTATAAATGCTCCTTATTTGTTTGTCTTCTGGACCTAACAGAATTTTATCTAATACTAAACATGCATATTAATTTCCCATTATTTCTTATCTTTACCATGCCTCGATTGATTTTGAAGATAGGCCCACCATTCTAAGTCTATCCCTTGTTCTTTTAGCTCATCTAGGCTTCCTTTGCCCCTCATCATTTAAGATATCTTTATAGGTAATAGCTTTTCCTGATTATACAAGTTTGGGTAGACTATTGCCTCTAGTGTAGATGTCCAGGCTGGCATTTCCATATAATTTTGAGGTTTAATTTTGTTCCATATCAAATATAGGGCTTGCCTTATTTTATGTCTTAGGAAATACTGGTGGGCAGTATGGCTGCCATACCACATAAATGCATGCCAGCCCTGCTGCAGATCATGGCCCTCTAATTGTAACATTCTTCTGTCTCTTAAATTTATCCAGTCCTTAATCCAAGTAAGTGCGGCAGCCCAATAATATAGTTGCCATTCTGGGAGTCCAAATCCTCCTCTTCCTTTTCCTTCCTGTAATAACTTTAATTTAATCCTGTGCCTTTTCCCTTGCCACAGGAAGTTTATTGTCAATTTATTCAAATCTCCAAAGAATTTTTGGTCCAGTTTAACAGGTATATTTTGAAACAAGAAGAGCACCTTTGGTAGTATGGTCATCTTGATTGCCGATACTCTTCCTAGTAAAGAGAGTCTTAAGTTACTTAATCTTCCCAGGTTCTCTTTTATTTGTTTCAACAATTTATCATAGTTATCTTCTTTCATTGTAATGCATTTCACCGAAATGTTAATTCCAAGATTTTTTATTTACAGTTTGGACGTCTAACTTCTTAGCCAAATTATCTTTCTGTTTATTAGTCATATTCTTAACAATCATTCTAGTCTTGTTTTTATTGATTTTTAATCCAGGAGCATCGCCATGTTCTTCAAGTATCTCTAAAAAGTTTCAGGCCTGTTTGTTCCGGATCTTCCATAATAAACATCAAGTCATTGGCAGAGGCTTGAAGTTTAAAGGTCTCTTTTTTAACTTCTAGGCCTTTAATCTGTGGTTCTTGCCGAACCATTCTTGCTAGCACTTCCAATGTGAGTATAAATAGCAATGGTGACAACAGGCATCCTTGTTTGGTTTCTTTGTGTATATTGAATTTTTTTTTGTCATTTCTCCATTTATTAATATTTTGGCTTCTTGTTCAGTATTTAACGCCATGATGGTATTTGAAAAGTTTTTGTCAAAGTCCATATATCTAAGTTGTTGTAATAAAACATTATACATTAAACATTTAACATTATCAAAATCTTTTTGGGCATCTAAAAAGAGGAATGCCACCTGTTGTCTACTATGAACTTCATAGAATTCTAGAATGTCTAATATTGCTCTTATATTGTGTTTAATTTATCTTCTAGGCAAGAAGCCATTTTGATCTCTATGAATGAATTCATTTAAAAATCTTTTTAACCTCTCAGCTATGATCATTGTGAATATCTTATAGTCTGTCTTCAAAAGAGATATCGGTATACAATTTTTAATCAGTGATGGATCAGTGTGATATTAGCTTCAGTCCATGATCACGGAATTCTTGCCTCCTCTAAAACTGCATTGAAGACTTCTAATAATGGTTGGCCTAGAATGTTTTTGTTTTTTATCTTAAAACATCTTGAATCCCCCAAGACCTATGCAAAGGTCCCTTTAGCTCAGCATTCAACACAATTACTGAAATCCTCTTCTCTAAACTGACTTAACTACCTGTACTTGACCAGACTTGTAGATGGATTTTTAAGCTTTTTAACTAATAGGAAGCATCAGGTGAAGCTAGGTAAAATCAGATTGAATATCCATTCAGTTATTCAATTACCCCTTCCATTACTCTTCTCTCCATACCCCAATGACTACATCTTGAAGTATCCTTCTGTTAAAATACTGAAGTTTACAAATTATACAACAGCCATTGGTCTCATTTGAGATGATGATGAGTTTGTATAGAGAGAGGTAGATCAACTCGCCCTGTGGTGCAGCCAGAACAATTTGGAGTTGAACACTCTTAAAACTGTAGAGGTGATAGTAGATTTTAAAAGCTCTCCTATTCTACACAATATCAACAGTGGACACCTTCAAGTTTCTAGATTCTATGATCTCCAGGGACTTGAAATGAACATCTAACATTAGAACCATCGTTAAAAAGGCACAACGAAGAATGCTCTTCTTGTGTCAACTCAGAAAGCTCAGGCTGCCCAAACATCTGCTGATACCGTTCTACAGAGGAATTACTGAATCTGTCATTTGTACCTCCATAACTGGTTTGGCACAGCAACCAAACAGGACAGGTACAGACTTCAACAGAAAGTGAGGACTGCAGAAAAAACAGTTACAACCAGCCTGCCTTCCATTGAGAATCTTTATACTGTACAAACCAGAAAGATGGTTGAGAAAATATCTAGACCCCACACATCCTGGACACAACGTTCTAACTTCTCCACTCAGGAAGCTGCTAGAGAGCATTGCATACCAAAGCAACCAGTCAGTTCTCCCCCACTCATTCTGCTGAATACTTTCCAAAGCACTAATTTCTCATCTTTTCTCATCTCATCTTTTCTATCTTTTCTTATTGGTTTATGATTTATCAGCTGTTTGTAACTCAATAATAATTGAAACTATGATTTGTTATCTATGACCTATTACTTGCTGTTTATATGCACGCAAGCTTTTGCAAGGAGACAAATTTCTTGTGTTCAATCACCCTTGGCCAATAAATAATTCTATTCTTATTCTATTCTAAATTGGTTTCTTTCTTTGGCTAGAAGACAAACTTTACCGATTCCCAGCGGAAGATATGTAAAATCTCATCTGTTGTAGTAATATCAAAGAATTGAACAACGATAATTTTAGAACCCGTTCCAATCTTGTCTTACAAAAGGAATTTAGTCATATGTTCCATCTTGACTCCATGTTGCTCCCAAAGAGAGGAGCTTTCTGAAAAAAATCCTCCATAAATTCAACGAGGTTTGGTAGATTTGGAGTTTTCAATGCCAATCACATGTAATTTTTCTCCTGCGTGGCTATGACATTCAATAACTCATTTATCCAAAATACTATGCTTAGTTTGAGTGACAGTTTTACAGCTGCTTAGCCGGTCTTCGCCTAGAGACATTTTTTCTTGCATCTGCTTTACATCATTTTTAACCTTTCGCCAAATCCTGTTGGGTCGGCATCTGAACCAGGAACTCATTTAGAAAATTAATTCAAGACTCCCTCTCCTTCACTTCCTCTGGTTCGGCAGGTAATGATACAGCATTAAAAAATAATGGCGCATCTGAAATTAAGCTAATTGTTGATCTTTTGAATCTTGTTGTCATCTCAACAGTTCGTAGAAGGAAAATAAAATATAACGAAATATTTCATTTAGCCGACGAGCAAAGTCTGTTTATTCAGTCTAGAAGCCTGAAAACATTTAATCGGGAGAATGGCGAGACGCACGCACAGAGCCATCCCAAACCGGAAGTTTATTCAATAAAGCACGTTTAGAAAAGCTGACCCGGACTTGTTACCGTTTTCAAGTTCCAACCCTCCCCTCCCCCTTTTTTTCCCCCCCCCCCCCTTCCTTCTGGCCCATGGAAATTCCCGTCAAGGAAAAGAACTAGGGTGAAAGGCACGTGTCGCCTTCCTAAGTTTTGAAGCACGTCAGCTGCCCCATTGCGAGAGGGCGCACCACGATGACGCATGCTCCGAACGCGGAAGCCCGAAGCCCAGAGCTTGCGCAGAGAATAGTAAAAAAAAACCGGAATTGCTGCTTTTCCGGCTGCGGTAAAGTGTGATTGCGCTTGCGCGAAAAGAACGGCGAGGCTGACGAAAAACATGGGCGGGGCAGATCGCAGCGCAGGACAGTGGCAGAAGCGGCAGCAGCTGTAGTAAAAAAGCAAACCGGGTCGGCCCCGCTGACTTTCCCATCTCGCGAGAGTTCCTCAGCTCCGCGACGGTCCTGGAGGTGACCGGCTACGAGAGCAGAGAAGCCAGCGGTGGCGCGAGCAACCATGGAGCCGCCTTCCCCTGCCCGGGCGGAGGTGAAGGGCAGCGGTGTTGAGGGAAAGTCCAGTTCTTCTCCGAGCTTGGCCGAGGGGCTCGCCAGGGTTTGCGATCCGTCACAAGAACAACCCCCGCCGTTGTCATCGTCGTTAACGCCGCCACCGCCTTCTCAGCCGCCACCAAAGCGAAGCTGGACTCGGCGGCGGCAGCGGCGG
The DNA here is from genome assembly GCF_049901715.1 of Pseudonaja textilis. Taxonomy (NCBI): domain Eukaryota; kingdom Metazoa; phylum Chordata; class Lepidosauria; order Squamata; family Elapidae; genus Pseudonaja; species Pseudonaja textilis. The sequence goes on along the minus strand of NC_142008.1, from coordinate 83,575,896 downwards.
CGGCAACCGGGCGTGGAAAGTGGTGGCACCAACTGCAGTAGTAGTAGCGAAAGCAGCTGCGGTGCCAGCGACGAAGAAGAGGACGACGACGAGGAGGAGGACGAGGACGAGGACGAGGAGGAAGAGGAGGAGGAGGAGGAAGAAGAGGAAGAGGAAGACGAGGAAGAAGTATCAGAGGTAGGTGACGGGCTCGCCGGGGTCATCTTTCTTTTTGTCCCGGGGTCTTTGAGGGACGGAAGGAAACGAGAGTCTCCGGAGTTACGGGTCGGGTCTGGTTTGATAACCTCGTCCTTGCGGCGACGGCGCTAGAAACCGCAGCGCTGCACCGGGAAAAGAGAAGAGCGCGCGGCACCAGAGCCCTCCGACGGGCGGCGCCTGGTTTAGCCGTGCCCGCCCGCAGCTGGACCAGGAGAAGGAGAAGAGATCGCGAGGGCATTGACCTGCCCAGGGTGGAACGGAAACAGGGCGATTCGACTCCTCCCTCCGGCTCTTGTTCCCAGGAGGGTAGCAGACTTAGAGACTGGCGTTAAATTGGTTTCTGTAGCAGTCTCGATGGAAGGGGGTCAAGTAAACTCTCACCCGACGAGGTCCTGGGATGGTCTTTATTTCCTATTCCTTAGACTCATCCTGTGTTTTTAAGAATTGTATGTTAGAGAATATTGACTTTATCTTTTAAATATTGCAGTCAGATGTCTGTTTCTCCTTCCTACTGGTATCCTGGCATTGGAGGATAGCATTGGAGCGGATCCTAACAAATTTTGAACTTTGGGATAGGCTGGAAGAGGAGAAGGAAACTTAGACGCTCGAAAAAATAATGGGAAGGCTTGCATATTTGGAAAATTAATTTAGCCCTGTACTAAGTGTTAATACTAAGAACCAAGATTAGCGATGTGCGCTTTCAAGTATGTCTTCATTTGTTGTCTTAGATCTTTCATAAACTCACATCTGGAAGCACTAATGAGATCCTAGCACATGATTGTAATTGCAATCATTTTAACATGCATTGTCAACTTTTGAGCTCTATTAAAAAGTTTGTAATGGTTAAGACAACATAATTTGTGTGACGTTGGCTGGAGCATTGTGGTTCTGTGATTTCTCCCTTGGAAACTATTTTGTGAGAGTACTACAACATGGTTTCAAAATGTTAAATATGCCCTCCAACTCCAATTTAAAGCACATGTGAGCTGCATATTAGATATTATCAACATTTTAGAATCAAGGCGAGAGTTACCTACATATATATATAGATGTTAACAGCAAATATAATGAAAATAAGGTTAAAAAATGGGTTACTGATGTAACAGTTTTTCTTTCAGAAGCCCAAGGATTCTGCAGGAGCATTTAAAACCTGTTTAAATGAGTGAATGAAGAACATGTTGCTAAGGATGGGGTTCAATGTCATTGCAGTGTGAACCTCTCTCACATTTAATACTGAATAGTCCTTCTGTCTATGCGTAATAATGGCTCTAAACAAAAATAATGCAATACAGATAAAACAGGTACTGTTGGAAAGGAGCTGAACAAGGAGTGGGGATAAGTCACATTCTAAGTAGAGATTCCTTCTACTAGAAAAATCAACGCTGCAAATTTGGAATGTTTCTGAATTGAGCTATGTTATCTATAGGTGGTAGCTATGTACAACTTTGACCATAACTCCCTGTGTAAAACCAGGCATTATCACCTCAGGCTTGGTAATATTGCTTTTAAAATGAGGCTTGCCTCCACAGTGCATTTAAAAATTGGTGATTGGACCGATCAATTTCTTCTAGTTGACTTCAAAATACATTTTTATAAAAGGGATTCTATTTTTCCCATACTAAGTGCACTTAGCAACACAGGTTTTGCATTCCATGATTGTAACACAAGCATAATTTGCTAGATGTTCCATTGTATCATTTGGTTTATAAAGATCCCTCCCTTTTAAGCTTTAGGTGAGCTGTTAATGTTTAGTTTGTAAATATCTCTTCTAATAATATTTTGCTCTTATAACAAAAGAATATATTCTTACTTTTGACACAGGTACAAAACCAACTACCTCAGGTAGGAATAGCCTTTAAAATGTTCTTAGAAATGTTGAGACACCAAGAAACAGAACTTCTACCTCTGTGTTTTATTTTAGAATGCTTCAAAATGGTCAAGATGGTCTATATTTTAAAAGCAAGGTGTTTTAGGTTCAAAACATTTTGTTCAATGTTTGAGATGTATTATTGAGTTCCATATTTTTATTTATTTTTGATAAATGGATGATGTGTTGTTATTCAATGACAGCTTTCTAATCATCGCATAGATTTTATTCAGGACAATCTGTTCTCAAAATAATCTTTCAGATCTTTCAATGGTGTACTCACCGCTACCATAATTGAATCAATCTGTGTCTCTTTACACACACACACACACACACACACACACACACACACACACACACACTTAAATGATAAGGTTTGTCAAGTAAAAGGAAGTGGCTAAAAACATTTTATTGAGAGTAAAATGTGAAATATAAAATAAGCATATGTGAGCCAGTAAGATTGATTTAATGTTCACTTTTCATCAGATTTTGATTTCCTAAACTGTATAAACCCTGTAGACATCAGTAAGAAATATACCGATTCAGTGGTGGGATTCAAATATTTTTGCCACTGGTTCAGTGGGCGTGGTTGGGTGGGCCCGCTTTGCACACATGCACACACTTTGCATGCGCACGTGTGCACCAACAAGCACTTTGGGCAGGCGCAGAGGTGTTTGCGCAGGCGCAGAGGCGTTCTAACTCACCTCCTGCAAGCCTGTACAATCCCGGTTGCTTCAGCAGCAGCCGCGCGGCACTATTCTGTGCCGCACAAAGGAGCTGCACTTCAAATTCAGAGGATAAAGGTGACTGGGAGTCTGGGCAGGCAGATGGGACCAACAGAGCGGTGGAGAGAACTGGTTCAGCCTCCCCTGCTCATCACTGCTACTGGCTGGCCAGAACTGGCCCGAACTGTGAGAATACCACCACTGTACTGATTTGGCAGAAGCCCACATTTATATTATAGTAGGTGAGTTAGAAGAAAGTAAACATACCACCTTTTGTTTTATATGGTGATATAGTTATTAAGTTATTAACTGCTCCCCCCTAGCAGTTTGAAACTATGCAAATGTGAGTAGATTAATAGGTACCACGTAAGTGGAAAGGTAACAGCATTCCATGTGCTTTCCATGAGAATGGAAATGTCAGCTCCTTCAGCCAAGAGACCTTTATAGTTATCAAGGCATTGGATTGGGAAGGCTTAGCTGAAAGTTCCCTTCGCTATGGGGCACATTGGGTGAGTTTGTGCCAGTTAAGTTACTCTAATCTAAATCAATATACTTCATGGAGAATAAAATGAGAAAACATTTGTGTTTCAGAGAAAATGTAGGCCATAAATTCAGTGTATTTTAGTTTTTAAAATGGTATGCATTTCTTATTTATTTAAAGTTCTATTTCTTCAAGAAATTAGAGCATTTCAACCTTACCTTTAAATTGGGAAGGGTAAATTGGGAAGCAATGATTTGCCCAAAGTCTCCAATCAACTGTCATAGTAGAAACAGGATGTACTCTAAAGATTTACTATATATCTAAATTACTGATGTGGGTAAATCATGATAACTGTTAGTGCTTGTGTTATTTTCTTTGTTAATCTCATTGAAGCTTTGACCTCATTAATAACTCATTTCTTTCTGTATTCTAGTTTGGGAAGCCTATAAGTCTACATTGTAGCTTTGTTTATTTTAAAATGATAAAATATAAAATACTTATATACAAAATCTGTGCAGTGATAATGTTTGGAAAATATGAGCCTATTTCTGTACCTAAGTTTGTTTCGTTGTTGTTCACAGACAGAAGTTTGAAATCTTAGACGTATTCAGTGAGCCCCCTATTTTAATTACAGGGGATCTGCTTCAGAAAAGAAGGTGAAAAGAATTTGACTAACTTGATAAGACAATGTGAAGCATTCAAAATAGGATTGTGACAATGTTGGTGTGAAAATTCATCTTGAAACATTAAAACAGTCACATCTTAAGGAAGGCTTTATAACAACTGAAGACTAAAGATTCTTTCCTCTATGACGTGCATACATAGCTACTTCACTTAGCTGACAGTCTACTACAGGGGTCTCCAAAGTTGGCAACTTTAAGACTTGTGGACTTCAACTCCCAGAGTTTTTCAGCCAGCTTTTGCCAGCCGAGGAGCTCTGGGAGTTGAAGTCCACAAGTCTTAAAAGCTGCCAAGGTTGGAGACCCCTAGTAGAGGTATTGATTGAACATCAGTGTACAAATATTTGGGGGGAAATACTAGGGGAAGATTGGAAGGACTTCTTAAATTATTTGAGATACATGCTTTGGGTATGCCAGTATGCTTTGTGAAACATCTCTTTCAAATGCTGTGCACAACCGTAGAATAAACACTGCAGTATTATTCTATACTAACTGGCTCTTTTGGTAAACTGTATTATCATATAGTCGGAATACAGATTTTAATCTATAAGAATTTTAATTATATAGTAGCTTCTCTTATATTAGTCATATTTATAGTCCAAATTTCCTCAAAGAACTTAAGGTGTTGTGATCAGTTTTTCCCCACAACAACAGCAGCTATCAGATAGATTTGGCCAGTAACTATTCTCAAATAATCAAATCAGCTTGTATGCTTGAACATGATTATAGTCAAATGTCTTAATCACTATAGTGCAGTGCAGTTGACTGTGTTTTTATAATGCGAATTAAATTATATATAGCAATATTATATGAACAGTAATTATTTTATTTTTATTATGTTAATATTTGAAAAATTATGTGGCCATCTGACTGGTTCACCATGGCTTTGCACAGCTTATAGAAATAAAAGCCCAATACAAAACCCAATACCCCCATATGCAAGACTATCATCGAAAAATTACTGATTATTGTAGCAGGTATTAATCATATCTGTATATACAGGCTTTTGAAAGGACCCCCCAGCTTTCTAATGTTTTCAAATTTGAGCAGTTACTAATAATAGAAAAGCTATTAAGATGATCTCCCAATCTCTCTTAAAATGAGTAAGTATCCTTATTTTGGAGGGAGTTAAGTGGCAGCACCCCATTAGGCTGAAATGTATCTTGTCCTTGCAAGTTACTATGTATGCGTCATGTGCAGGCCACACCCACCCCTGCTCCACAAAAGGGAAAACAGTAGTGAAACGTCACATGACAGCAATGTGACGCAGCGAGTTTGCCGCCCGTGCTCTTTTGTTTTGTATATCACTTATTTGGATCCAGAGCTGCTGCTTGTCAGATTTGCTAATGCCAGACATACTTGAATAAGTTTTATAGCAGGAATGGAAAATGTCTACCTATTGGCATGGCCCAAACCATCAGTCTTACAGCGCCTTAATATCTCATTTTTATCCCAAATGTAGCCTTACCCACAGATGCTAAATTCCTCCTATCAGTACAAAAAGAGTGCACTTGCGGGCATGAAAAGCAACTCGCAAGTCTGTCTGCCAAAGTTACATAAAGTGGCAGAGATTGCTCCCTTTTCCAACAATCCCAGTCCCCTCCTGCATGCCTGGAAAGGTTTTCATCTTCCTAAGCATAATCAAATAGTTGAGCCTGTAATTAACCAAGTTTCCTGTTTCTGATGTTTTATTTACCCAATATTTTAGAGATCAAATAATATTAGTAATTTACAAAAGCAATTAAAACCCAAGAAACAGTTGTAAGCAGCCCAGAGTTGTTAAGGAATCAGAAAACCTTAAAATTAAATAAAAAATAATATATTCAGTCAGCAGGAGAAAATACATTAATTAAGACAAAATTCTGCCTGAACAAGAAAATCTTGACATGGCAATGGAAAAGGATTAAGAAAAGACTTAAAAGAACTGAAGAGTGTTTCTTTTATTCCACACATCCCTGTCAGTGCCTGTGAAATTGATTGGATACAAGTAAGAATCTTTTCAGAGGATCTTTTAAGGCCTGGCAGATTACTAGGTAGAACTTCGGATGGTCTGTTCCAAACTATTTAGGGCTTTTGTTTATGGCATTGTACTGAGATCAGAAGGAGGCTGGGAACCAGTGAAATTTTAATGAAGTATTCATTTATCCCAGTGACTGTTTTGGCTGGATAATTTTAGATAGTCGAAATTTATGAACACTGAAAAAGCCAATTTACATTAAGATGAGGTGTGACTTCAGATGAAATCTGCTACCTGCTGTGAGCCAGGCTTGTTTGTGTTTTTTGTATATCATTTATAAACATGGGTAACCTTTGTATTGTCCTATAGATTTGATTGACAGAAGAGGTAGTGGTTGATGCTGAAGTCTACCTTGAGAAAAGTTAAAAGTATAGATTTGCTTTTTTTTCTTCTAATTTCTCTAAGATAGAATAGTGAAAAATGATATACTGACAAATATGCTTCATTCAGAGAATGAATTAGATAGCCATAATCCCTTTAAATATTTACTTTTTTTCTATGTAGAAGGTTAGGAATGATTGATTATTCCTTCTTTTGCTTAAGGGCTTTCCCTTGAATGGCTTCCTATCTGCATTCAGATTTGATTCCTGAATGAGGTGGGATTGGTAGACTTACCAGTGAATGCTCTTTCTAGAGAGTCCAGCATTGGGTATGACTCTGCCCTCTTATGACGTGAGCTGTGTCTGCCACTATAAAAAGTTCATCTCCACTGAGAGCCCCAGCTTTTCTGGCGAAGTGTCTTGACAGACTAGGACTGTCTCTGGAATATAAACAAACAGAATGAGAATACAAATGCCCCCCCTCCTCAAAAATATTAGACCAGACATCCCCATCCAGGGTGGGGCTGGACTCTCTCGCAGTGTGTCTAGAAAGGGCGTTCACTGGTAAGTCTACCAACGCCCCTTCTCAGTCACACTGCAAGAGAGTCCAGCATTGGGACATACCAAAGCCTGCATGCCCAATGGGGGGTGGGGGGAAACAGCTGTTCCTCTCAATCCAAATCGGTAACAAACCACTGGAGTACCCTCCGTCCAAATACTGCTTGTGCAGATGCACATAAATAGCTGGTAATGTCTGACAAATGGGGAAGGTGAGGTTCATGTAGCGGCTCTACAAATTTCCTCAATTGGAGCCTGTGTGGCCCAAGCTGCTGAAGTCACTGCGCTCCAGGTAGAGTGTGCAGTCAGTTTCTTGGGAGCTGGCAAACCCACAGTTTCGTATGCAGTAGAAATGCATGCCCTGATCCACTACTTAACATGGGAGATGAGGCCTTCGACCCCAGAAACAGGTTGAAATGACACAAATGTTGACTCAGTTTTACAAAAAGGTGTAGTTTGTTTGATATAAATCCTCGGAGCCCTTTTCACGGCTAATGTGTGCCACTGATGTTCCAACACCTGTTGAGGTTTGGGACAAAAGTCAGGGATTATAACGTCTTGAGCCCTCGAAACCAAAAGTTAATTTTTTGGTAAAAATGAAGGGCTCAAACACAAAACCACCTGATTGTCATGAAAGATACAGGAGTCTGGCCTTACTGAAAAAACAGCTAATTCAGACCCCCTCCTGGCCAACGTAACAGCTACCAAAAAGGATACCTTGAGGGTCAAAAGACGGAGACCCACTGTATGTAAAGGCTCAAAGGGACTGCCCGAGAGGGCTTGGAGCACCTTAGACAGATCCCAAGTGGGATACCTATGCACAACGGGCAGCCGCAAATTTGAGGCTTCCCTCAGAAACTGTGGACTGATGGATGGTGGGCGAAGGATGTAGACATCTCCTATGAAATTACTGAAGCTAAGGCTGCTACCTGCCTGCGGAGGGTGTTTGGCGTGAGGTCCTTGTCCAGCTCGTCCTGGAGAAACTGTAGGACCTCCGGAACAGATGCTGAGGTGGGGTCCTGACCCTCTCAGAGCATCACTCCCAGAATTTCCTCCAGGTATCATCGTAAAGTCAGGTTCTTGACTGCTTATGTGAAGTCTGTATTGTGTTGATTATACCATCTGAAAGGTTGACCTCCTCACCATTTTCCACTCAACCGCCATACGGTCAGCTGGAACCATTGGGATTCCAGATGCAGAAGGACCCCTTGACTGAGACAGATCCTCAAGGCTGAGATTTTCCATGGCCTCTAAACAGACAGGGTCTCCTGGGCCAATGAGGGTCCAGCAAAACCAGCTCCACTTTTCCTCCAACATCTTCCAGATGTGGCAGACTCAGCTCACGTCATAAGAGGGCGGAGTCATACCCAATGCTGGACTCTTGAGCAGCATGACGGAGAATCTGTTTTCAGGTAAAAGATTAAGTCACCCTTGAATCAAGTTCATTTTGTAGAGATTATGTGAATACACCATGTTGCATTCAAGACAGTAAGACAGGTGGATAGCTTTTTTTACATTGCAATCTAGACTCCTAGGAATATAGTTGATGAGTTTCTGTCTAAGGATGGCTAGGTTCTTCTATCTCCTATATTATAGTTTCCAATTCTTCATGAAATAATTATGATTTCAAGAAAGACATAAATTGTTCTGTACTAATGCTTAACTTTTGCAGACATGTTTTTAAGTATTGCTGGCACCAAGTTTTAGCCCTGGTTCCAACAAAAATACTTGACCTGCCATTCTCTGGTGAGCTGCTCCGAGCATCAAGGTCAGGGTAGTACTTCCATCTGCCGTTCAATAGGCTGAGCAAAGTTCTGAGGACACTCTTACTTGCTGCTTGTCCCTAGTTTTAGTTCAACCTGCTGTTTGAGCTAGACATGTGTTTTTTCTGACCAGAATCTTCAGAAAGCTTAAAATTATCGGTGAGAAAGTCCTCCAGGCTTTTCACATTCCCTTTTTGGGTTATTCTTTCCTTTTTCTAAAAGATGACAACTGATGACGATTTAACAGCTGTTTGTCGGTTGTGGCAGGTCCTTATCAGGGCTATAGCGGCGTGAAGAGCTGGAGCTTAATTCTGCCGCTGAAGCCTCTCTAATTTAGAGGCTTCACTATTAGTTAGCGCTATCCCGCTTCTCAGTGATTTTTTTTTGGACTGCTACAATGAATTTTTCCTTTTTTTTTTTTTTTTTTGCTCACACTGAGACCTCCCTTAACTGTCCAAGACTGTTTAAAATTTGTGCCGGTGGTTACAGCAGTTGGCGCCATTTTGGATCAGCGCCAAAATTCCAAAGGTGACTTCCCTTACAGACTGCAGCTCTCTGCCTAAAATCAGCTGCCTTTTCTTTTACACTCCAGCTAGTGGCTTCAGTATAGAGAGCTTGCATCGTGGCCATTCCACAGGCCTGTGAATTTGGCATAGAGGTATTTTTCCCCCAAGCCCAGCACCATCTGGATGGTCGACAGTTTGCCCCTAAGCATTGTCAGCCTGCTCTTTTAAAACCCTCCTGATTAAGAGACACTTAAATTTCCGGGAGCTACAGGCTGAGGGCTAAGTTGGATTTTTTGGTCCTCAGCCATTCCAGGTCAGCTTCAAACCTTTTCAGGATTTTTTTTTTTTTTTTAGAATTAGAATTTGATTTTTAAAATTTTCAAAAAAATGGTTTTTTTTGAATTTTGAAATTTAGTTTTTCTGCAAGGATCTGACTAGATTGACAGGAGTCACTCCTCGCACTCCGGAGCAGACTCCCAAGTGGACCAAGAGCCAATAATTTATTTACATAATACTATTAACCACACCTGTTTCCAGTCGTGCAATGGAAGGCTCTGTTTGCTACAGCAAGTGTAGGATCCAGGTTATCTGTCAGAACAAGAAGTAAGACCAAGACCTCTCTCTCCAAGAAGCCCTCGAAGGCAGTGGAAAAATATGAGAAACACCACCAATAGGGACCGGAGAGACATCTGGAGAAGAGTCTTCAGGAGGCTGAAAAAAACCAACAACCAGCCTCCCCAGCTTTGGTGGCACTTTCTCCTGAGCCCATTTTAGCCCTCACTTTGCACCTTTCGGTCAACAACAGGGGTGGTGACAATCTGAGAGGCCTACCCTGGTCACCAAGTGGAGCACCTGAGGCCCTCGTTCCTCAGGCCCCGCAACCAGACATCATCAACGTGACCGATTCAATATTCCCTGTTGCTATGCCAACAAGGATGCAGGCTCATCAAGCCAAGAGACCCAGACTAGCACCTGAGGATACCTTCACCTCTAACCGTAGCAGGGCTCCGTGCAGAAGAAGGCCTTCCTCAGGATATTCCCCCTTCTTTGCGGTTCTTGATGTCGGAAGTGATCAGGCAGGGCATCGCCGAGGGTATGCAACAGACCTGCCAGATGTGGTCTCAAATGTCAGGCCCTATCCAACAACAAGGGCAGCCTCAACCCAGCAGAGGGTCAGGACCATTACTGTCCTGTTTCATCAGACGGCAGCCATTCTTGAGTGCTCATTGATGATTCTAGTGACTGGTTGTGATATTATGCATCATGTATAGTTAAAAGATCTGTACCTTAATTATATAGTTGATGGATATCAACCAATAACACTACGAATAGAATTAGTAAGTTTGGGGGTGTTCAGTTTCCCAAATGTGTTCAGTGTGGGACCAGAATGTACAATAGAACTTTAGGGAGCAAGAGAACAAATGGATTGATTGACTGATGAATAAATGAATAGGGAGACAAACAGACATAGCTTTTCAGTAGATTTGTTAGAACACTTAGCCTTTTTAGATTAGTTATTCTCTCTTCTCAAAATAATTTAATTATTACAGTTTAAAAGAAATAGAACTGCATTTAATCACACAGAACAACAGAATTAGAAGGGATCTTGGAGGTCTTCTAATCTGATTCAAGCAGGAAATTCTATACCATCAGATCAGTGAAGTGATATTTTAAGACATTTGAAATATTCTCTAGCAAAGAAAGTTGTCCTGGGTCATTTTTGTGTTAATATTTTTGGTTTTCACCAGATTAATGAGTTACATATTCCTATATACATCAGAATATTCACCAACTGATAACCTTTTTTATTTTACTTAAAGATGGTACATTTCACAATTCCTTCTTAATTTTCCAAATCTCAGATATAGCATTCATTATATATAATATATATTATACAACATTACAAATGTATGTACTATGTATATTTTCAATTAGTTGTAGCTTTGGGGATTTAAATACTTTTATTTGCTCCCCCTCCCTTACCCCTTCATGTAATTTTACAGAAGTGGAAGATTCAACTTAGATTTAACGTTCTATATAAAAGTAATGAACAGGAGAACTTATTTGTTACTTAGTAAATAATGTATTATATTTTCCTGATACCAAGCCAGTCTATCTATAATCACACACTTGGCTGAAATATGTGAAGAATTACGTATTTAATTAGCTGTTTGGAAGAAAGTAAACTTTGTTTTTCTCACTTTTATACTTAAACAGCTAATGCAAAAAATATAGTCTGTCCTTGAGCAAATTCCAAAGCTTTTTGTCCTTCTGTATCAGATTACAGCTTCCATAGTTTCTAGTCAATATTGCCAAATTCTGGGTGGTCTGGCCATAATTTCGAAAGGCTGCCTCAACAATTCTTGAATTTAAGTCGTTGACCAGCCACAGTATTGTGGAGTCTAATCCCCCTTTCTACATTTTTTAGGATTTTTAAACATCAGCTTAGTGCAAATATACAGGTAATTTTCAGTTTATGACCACAATCGGAACCAGAATTTTTGCTGTTAAGTGAGTGTCAGTGCTCCTAGATAAACCAGACAGATGAACAACAAGATGAACTAATTCTACTAAATTGTAAAGCTGTGTGAACAGAATCTTGCAATCTGACGGCACCAACTTTCCACCTCCATTTTTAACTACTTCATCCATTATGATGGGTCTTTCCTAAATTTCTTTCTCTGACTATTAAGCAATTGTAGGCTCATATTCCTGCTCTTGTCTGATTGTTTCCTAGGTAGCATCTTCCTTTCCCCCCCCCACCCCCCACAAGATCATCCATACATTCCAATATATCAGCCCCCCCTTTAGACTCATCCTCCACTTCCAGGTTCCCAGGAGGAATAGGTTGTGGGTTATGAGAACGGAATGCAACTCTGTCACTCCCCCCCCCCTTCTCCTGGCAACTCCCTGCAACCACCTGAGGCATCCCATAAATCTTCTGCTCCAGTTGAGGGTTGAGAAGCAAAGAGTTCTCTTAACTCTAAAATGTTGCTTCCTCTTGGGATGACCAGGACAATTGCCAACTTTTTCTCAGGACCTATGATAATAGTTTTGCAAATTAGGCCAAAAATTTTGTGGAAGTTATCAAAGCTTAGGAAGTGATACATATTGTTTGCATTATGTGGATGCCACAATAAAATAATAGACTGCCCCTCTGGATATTGTATAACAAGAATAGTCCAACTGAATCAGATCAAATGCATTTTTTTTTCTGATTTAATTGCCTTGTAATTTTTGCAAAATATTTTTGATGTAGTTTGCATGCAAGAAGGTTTTTTGGAATAAACCAAGATACCACTCAGAAAAAGAATACAATATTCATGAATCTAGAAAAAAAACAGCTTTGCAGTACTGTCTGCTAGTGTAATAGAGTGGCTGTCAGGTGCTTAGTGTGTTATTTGCTTTTTGAATGAATTAATGAATGTATGTATATATGTGGGTATATGCTGTATACATGCATGCACGTACTGTATGTATGAATGATGTTATAGCTACAGTTGTAGGTGGAATAGTTTACTTATGGAATGATGAATAAGTTTGTTTAACTAAAACCGCATCTATATCATGCAATCCTGAGACCACATTATTATCTTATACTAAAAAAAGTATGAATAAAGAAACTTAGTGATGTTTTTACAATTATTAATGAAATAATTCTTAGTAATCTGAGATGGTGAATGTATATTATGTTCTATTAGTTATGTTTCTTCAAAACAGACTGAAACTGAACTTGACAGAAAATGTCATATCCTTATATACCTGCAATGTTCAGTGGAGTGGAATTTCAACAATCAATCTCTAATTGCCATTTTGATAATAGTGGGTAATTTTCTTCCCTGTTAAAACTATTTGGTTGTTTCTACACAGAGGTTATTTGCCTCTTTAATAAATTATTAATGTCTAATTTTAATAATATATTGTAGGAGATGACCAAGTGGAGCCAAGATACCTTAATTCAGCCCTTCTTGAATTCCATTGACTCTTATCAAGCGTCAATTTGCCTTGACCCTTGTTAGATTAGATTCTTATGTACAGAAAGCACGTAATACATTTTAGAGCTTTGAACTTCTGTTCTTGGTTACTTAAGCCTGATATGGCATCAGGCTGGATATTGATATTTACCACCCCTGATTTGTGATTTAGATTTTATGATAAATGTTTATCCAATCCTGATTGATCTGATTTTCAAAGCCTAGTAATACTTTTCAATTTTTTTGTTTTTGCATTCTATGGAACATTCACTTTAATTTTTTTCTTTTGTTCAATAGTATCTGATTCTTGATAAATGCCTGAAATTTTCTTGGCAAATCAGAAATGATTTTCCATTGCTTACTTCTTACTAATGTAATTGCTCCCCAAATTAATTTCGCATACACCTTTTGTTTTATCATTATTAGAAAGCAACAGGTCTTCAAAAGAGGAATGAAAATATTAAAGAACAAAAGAAAATGAATGATTTGGTTATTACTTGTGATTTTTCTCCACTAATATACTTTCCTTGAAAGTGAATATGGTGATCACATGTATGCATGTATTCTTTGGGGCCAAAGAAAAATGATTTGTGGCCGAAAATGACTCTTAATCCTTGGTTATAGTTTTATGAAGAAAACCTTATAAAAGTACCAGTATACTTTATCTGTCTGAATGTTTTATTTAGATTGATTCTCAAAATGAATTAATAAATCTAAATGAATGTAGCAATGTTACCTCATATTTTAGGTATATACATAAGATTTAGGAAGGCTTTCTTTTCCAAAGGTTTTCAAACTGGATTTATTTGTGCTGGACTAGGAAACCAAATTTATGGGGCAGGCATACATTTTTTTAGATTTGCACACACGAAGCAAGATTGCTATCAGAGCTTGCTTCTGCTCTACATGAACATGTCAGCAACCATTTTGTCTGAGTGTGTAAGACTGAATTCTGACAAGCAAGATTTCTGTCAGAACTTGTTCCTTGCTCTGTTTGGCAAATTGGCAGCTGACTTTTCAAAGCAAAGCCTAGAGTAAGTTCTTCCAGGGCTCCGGCTTTGATTTTATACTCAGGGTTTATCATAGTATAAACTTTATAGTCAAGATATAATAAAACATTAAAATATTAAAAAGGGATACAAATGTTAAAAATTTCAAAAGAGTTAGGGATTGTTACATACTGTTAAAATTAATTGTAAGGTGAAGGGGGGGGGGGGGCTTTCAGGGCACTAGTCAGCCCCATGGCATGTGCTCCTCTTTTCCTCACGGGCTGCGGAGCCATGTTTGATTCCTTTTTGGAAGGGCAGGAGAGTGGCTGCTTGCCTCACCTGGGTGGGGGTGGGATATTCCACAGGGCAGGTGCAATGGCAGAGAAGGCTCTCTTCCCAGACCTTAAGTCAAAACTCTTTAACTAATATGCTCTGCAGCATATTTCCTGTCAGACTGGGTAGATTGATGTAATGGGATGAAAACAGTTCTGTAGGTAGCTGGCTCCATTCCAAGAAGGGTTTTCTAAGTATAACCAACACCTTGAATCTGACCTGGAATCAAACTGGCACCTACTGCAGTTTGTGGAGCAAACGTTTATATGAATCCTTCTTTGGACACTTAAAATTGCTCATGCTGCCACATTCTGTAACAGCTGAAACTTCCAGATACTATTGAAGAATTAGTCTCAGATGGATCATGTTGCAAGAGTCCGATTATGCAAATGTAAGCAAGCCCATCCTGTTCATTCAAAAAAATGGTTTTGAATTAATTTTGTAACTGATTTTAAATTTTAAAAATATGCAAGTTTCTATCATTGCTTTAGTTGATATAGATTAAAGCAAAACTGCTAAAAATAAATCCTATCTTTCTTGTCCATGCTAATTTATTGCAAAAGGAATTGTCATTCTCTTCTCCTGCCCCCCCAAGAGATCAGTTATCACAAACTTTAGCATGAAAAAATTTGAATACTCTTGTCTTATTTAATCTATTCTGTATTGAATGATTATATTGATTTTAATATGTCCCTATCCCTTGTATTTCAAAACTGGTGGAGAGATAGCTTAGTAATATCCCCTAGCCCAGGGGTATCAAAGTCAATTTCATTGAGGGTTGCATCAGGGCTGTGTTTCACTTTGGGGGGCCAGGATGGGCATGGCCAACTTGATGTCACTCATGTCAGGGCCACCTATGATGGCACCGGTGGGGCTGGGGGAATCCGTTGCAGCTGAAAATGGAGCCTATGGAGCTGCATATAGCCTCCCCAAGTTCTGTTTTCCCTGGCAGAGGCCTCCTTCAATGGAGGGATTGATGGCCTCCTGAAGCCCTCTGCCAGAGAAAATGGAGCTCAGGAGGTGCACATAGCATGCCTGGGCCCCATTTTTAGCCTTGATGGCTTCCTGCAGCCCTCTGCTTGCAAAAACAAAACAAAGCCCTCTGCTAGCAAACCCCCCAAGCTTCAACTTCACTGGCAGAGGGCTGCAGGAAACTGGCACAGCCGAAAACAGAGCCCAGACGTGCCACTTGTGGCCCTCCCTAGCTCCATTTTTGGTAGCATAGGCACCATGGGCCGGGCCTTTGCTGTTTCCAAGGCGCCCCAAGGGCCAAATCAAAGCAGCTTGTTGGCTGCATCTGGCCCACGGGCCTTGAGTTTGACACCCTTGCCCTAGTCAGATGTTACCGCATATTCTCCTATGTAGCCACTGGAACAATACTTTATGGCTTGTGGCCTATGCATTGCCCAATATTCAACAACAAATGGTCCATATTATAGTGTTCAGTCTTTGTTGGACATAGGGACTGGTCTGCACCCCAAGTCACTACTAGTTTCTCATAAAAGACATTTCCACTGACATCTCTGAAAAAGTTGCTAAATTATTTTTTATCACATTCCCATCAAGACCAGTAGGCTTAACATTTCCTAATTAGACTGCTGTTTTAGTGAGATAAAATGACAATTGTTCATTTGTTAGCTATGGTTTTACTGTTTACAGTATTTTAATACATCACTATTTGAAAATCTATACACATATCTCTGAATATAATTTAAAAATCTAGAATGCTGGACATGTATTTAAACTTGCATTCTGCCAAAGAATGCAATAAATATAAATGTTTTATTATAAATTAACTATGTTTCATTGGCATTTGCTTTACCAAAAGCATGTCTTGTTCAATTAATATTACTAAAGCATCCGAAATGTTTTTTTTAAAACAATGCCAGTGGTAATTACAGAATGGTAATCGCACTAAAAACACTTGAGGTATAGTGAGAGACTTGATAGTTAGAAATGTATTTGTGTTAGCATTTTATGCCTTTTTATGAATCCCCATATCCTATTCCCGTTCAAGTGGGCCAGACTTTAAAGCACATTGTCAACCAGAAAAACTTAAACAGAAAAAAGGGCAGGACCCAGAACTCTATCCCACCCATTGTAATTTCTGTTACTCTTGATAACAGAGAAATATTTCTATTATATACGGGATCAACATATATAGAGAGATATGGATGAAAACGTGGATGATATGCATTTCCATGAGCATAAAAATACAATATAGAAGAAGCTTTGCAAAAAGAAAACTGTTTTAGATATAAAATGCAAAATAGAATCAAATGAAATTGTTTCTTAAAAATGCAAGCAAAAGATCAAATATTCCTTGTCAAATTGGAAATATTTTATAGATGGAAATGATTAAGTATTAGTATATCTTAGAAATTGAAACTGAGAAGAGATTAGACAATTCAGTAAAGTGCTGATCCAATGCATATTACTAAAGATGAAATACTTAGCAGTACAGGGGAAAAAAAGATAAGGTCTTTGTAATTGCTTTTGAAGTTCTCAGCCTGGAATATTACTGAAAATATAAAGGGCAGCCACAACATGCAGCATGTTGAAGAAACTTAAAATATTTCAGAACTAAAAGCGTTTTGCAATAAAGAGTGAAAGAACACAAAGACTGTTTGGAAATAACAACAAATGTTTCTATCCAAGAGGGTTTGCAGAGATGGTGTCCAAAATTTATGCCCGTCTTACAGTTTTTAAAAAAAGAATCTATAAGCTACTGCACAGAAACAGTAAATATACTTCCAAAATTGCAGAAAGATGATTGGTTTTGTGTGTGTATCTTACAACGTGTCAGCTGCAGCTCACTCTGGAATCCAGTGAAACATACTTACAGTCTCAGATACCTACATTTTTGCATAACTTTGTACGGTATATGAATGTAAAAAAAACCCCAAAACATACATCTGTCCATCCCTATCTTGAGTCAAATAATGTTTGCTGGTTAGAACATTGTTTGGGACAAGAGTCAATACATGCACTTCCTATTTGAAGTATATGTATGTCTTTTGTTCTTTAGAAAATGTGATTATTTCATCTCAATAATTATTGAAGCCAGTGCATATAGTAGGGATGATTTTTCTCATTGCTCACATGGAATGGAGGAAATTACTCTTTTTGATAGGCTGCAAAGAACTTCAGGAAGGATTTTAGCATCTGCTAGTAATCACATCCTTGACTCTTCAATATGGCAATGTCCTTGACAGGCTTCAACCAGTTCTTATCAGACTCTTCATTTCTCCTGGAGAGCTTGCTTTTTTACTTCAAAGCACCTTAATCTACTAGTAATATTAATCAAAGAACTTCATAGTTAGTGAAAACTTTAATCAAAGATGCCTCCCTCTCCTGCTGCCATCAATCTTGAAGGTACCTCAGTTCCAAGCCACAAAAGCTTTAAAGATTAAAACCCTTTGAAGTGCATCTAGCAATCTATTGACAGCCAGTATAGGACCACAAAATTGTTGTAGTATGGTCATACACCCAGCAGCATTACATTCTGAACTTGTAATTACTTAATAATCCTGAAAAGTAGCCCCATATGAAGTTAATTACAACAGCGATGGAAGCTTGAATTTCTTAGCTAGGTCATTCTGCTCTAACAGAGGCTGCAACTACCACACTAACAAAGTTGAGCAAAGAATTATCAGGCCATGGACCTACCTGTGTCCTCAGTAACCATGAGTCAAAGAGAAACTGATAACAGTAAAGTATTGAATTTATCTTCCATCTGACTCACAGTGAATCTAGGGGCCCCAACCTTTTGGTACCAGGGACCGGTTCCATGGAGAAAGGTTTTTTCGTGGACCAGAAGAGGCATGGTGCCTGCATCCCGTGGATGGGGCTTCACTTGTTTGTGTAACCTGATTGCTCGTAATGCCATGGACTGGTGCAGGTCTATGGACTGGAGATTGGGGACCTCTGCTCTAGGTAATTTACAAATTATTAAAATTTCTTCAAAACAAGAAAACAGCAAAATACTGTATAAAATAAATAAGAAATGAGAAAATTGGGTAGGGAAAAACTAAAAAGAGGGTTTCACTTAGTCAAAGGTCTAAGTGAAAAGCTAGATGTTCAAGCCTTTTGAAACACAGTCAGGACAGAGGAAGATTTTCACAGCATCTCTGGCCACAACCAGGTAACAAATATAATTAAATGATGTCTGTATATTGATAGGTATATTCACATTATAGGTTCTGATAGGTATTAGATATTATCAGGACAAGGTTTCCTGAACCTAATCTTGTCCTGAACTGCCAAATTATATTTTCCAGCAGTTTGATGTACATGATAATAGCATATATGAGAGAATCAAATTTTGGAATGTCTTGTATACGGCCACACACTATTTCATCACACCCACCAACTAGAACAGGAGTGTCAAACTCGATTTCATTGAGGGCTGCATCATATTTGTGTTTGATATCGGGAGGCTGGTGTGTTTGGCGGGGTGTGTGTGGCCAGCTTGACATCACTCATTTTGGAGGCACCTGTGGTGGCTTGGCAGGGCTGGAGTGACCCTCCTGTGACTCTCCTGAGCTCCGTTTTTGCTGGCAGAGGCACCACGGGCCTGTTCTTTGCTGTTTCTAGGGCAGCCTTGAGATCTAAGCACCCCATGGGCTGGATCCAGCCCACAAGCCTTGAGTTTGACACCCCTGAACTGGAACATTTGCTTGAAAAGGAATAGAACTACAAAACAGCACCTCCAATTCCCATTCCATGCATGCAATCCCAAAGGAGGCTGTGGCTAATGGTAACAAATGCTTCTGAAAAGTCTAGGAGAAGTGCATTAATTCCATTCCAGACAAACATTATATGTCAATGCCATTTCGGTCCCATATCCAAGCCCAAATCCTGACTGGAAAGCACACTTTGCAAATCACCATAATTTGCTCAACAGCCTTCCTTAATAAGAAAAGGTTGGAGACTGGGAAATAGTTTTTAGAATCTGCTGGATATGGGGAAGACTTCTTACCTAGCAAGTGAACTATAGTCTCTTAGTAGGCAACATGTTCTCTGAAGTGAAGGATTGACAATTTCTTGGATCCAGGTCATCATGCATCTGTGGCTGCTTATAGGAGCCAGAAAAGACATGGATTAAGTTCATAGAGGTCACACTGGATAAATCAAAAACAGTCCTATGTTTCTGCTGTTAAGACTTTTGCAATTGTTTCTATTGCTAATTGTTGCTTCATTTGTACCTTGGACAGGTGCAGATAATATAACTTTTCATGTTACCAAATTTGCATTATTTGGACATAAAGCTTTGCATTGTGGATTATACAGTATATATAGCTCTCCATTTATGTGGGGTTTTTTTGGAAGCTGCAACATTGTATTGTGTAATTCTGACTGTTAATTTTAGGTATTATTAATTTGTATTGAACAGAAGTAGAAATATTAATAGTTTATTTTTTTCAGTTAACAAAATAGAAAGTAAATGAACAGAAATCCATATCAAATAATATTTTGTGTGACCACCATTTGCCTTCAAAACAGCATCAATTCATCTAGGTACAATTGCACACAGTTTTTGAAAGAACTTGGCAAGTAGATTGTTCCAAACATCTTGGAGAACTAACCACAGACCTTCTCTGGATGTAGGTGCCTCAAATCTTTCTGTCTTTTTATGTTATCCCAAACAGATTTGATGATGTTGAGATCAGGGCTCTGTGGAGGCCAAACCATCACTTCCAGGACTTCTTTATGCTGAAGATAGTTCTTAACAACATTGGCTATATGTTTAGGGCTATCGTCCTGCTGCAGAATAAATTTAGGACCAATCATACTCCTCCCTGATGGTAGGGCACAATGGATAAGTTTCTGCCTATATTTCTTAGCATTGAGGATATCATTGATCCTGACCAAATCTCACCAATTCCATTTACAGAAATACAAACTTGCAAGGAACCTCCACCATGCTTTATTGTTGCCTACAGATACTCTTTATTGTATGCTGTTCAGCCCTTCAGCTGCCAAACTGCCTCCTACTCCATCCAAATATTTCAAATTTTGACTCATCAAGTCTAGATCACCTGCTGCCATTTCTGTACCCCAGTTCCTATGCTTTGTGAATAGTTGAGTTGCTTAGCCTTGTTTCCACATCAGAGATACGGCTTTTGGTCACAGTTCTTTCATGAAGACCACTTCTGGCCAGACTTCTTCAGACAGTAGATTGGTTTACCTGGGTCCCACTAGTTTTTGCCTGTTCTGCTGATGGCACTGCTTGACATCTTCCTATGTCAAAGGGAAGTGAATAATGAAGTGTTTGTCATCTGCTGCATGAAGCTTCCTTGGCTGACCATTGCATCTGTGGTCCTTGACATTGCTCATTTCTTTTTGCCAAAAGAGCTTGAATAGCACATCTTGAAATCCCATTCTGCTTTGAAATCTTTGCCTGGGAGAGGCCTTGCTGATGCAGTATAACTACCTTTTGTCTCGTTCCTGTGTTTTGCCGTGGTGTATGATCTGTGACATGAAACTGTCTTTCACAACCTCAACTTGGTAACAGGGTTTAGCTGTTCGTCACCCAGTTTTAAACCTCCCACACAGCTGTTTCTGTTTTAGTTAATGACTGTGTTTCATCCTATATATGAAATTGAAGATCATTAGCACCTGCTTGGTATAATTGCTTAATCATATACTTGACTCTAATCCTACAAAATCCCTGACTTTGTATAAGTGCGCAAGTGTAAGAATTGATGCTGGTTTGAAGCCAAAGGGCACT
Source organism: Pseudonaja textilis (assembly GCF_049901715.1). Lineage (NCBI taxonomy): Eukaryota > Metazoa > Chordata > Lepidosauria > Squamata > Elapidae > Pseudonaja > Pseudonaja textilis. The sequence goes on along the minus strand of NC_142008.1, from coordinate 83,554,752 downwards.
CACACCAAATATTGATTTGATTTGAATTTCTCTTCTGTTCACTCACTTCGCATTTTGTAAATTGATAAAAATAAACTATTAACACTTCTATTTCTGAAGGCATTCTTAATTTACAGAATTTTTGCATGACTTTCTAAATCTTCTGCATGGTACTGTATATATTCTATTTAGATAACCTTCCTTTTATAGCATTGCTGAATGCTTAATACAAATTACTGACACAAAATTTAGTCAGATATATAGAGAAAGAGACTTTCCATCAATGTTGACTCCTGGTTAACTGTCTGACAAGTCCCTGTAGTTCACTTGGCAAGATTTCAGAAAATGTTTGCCATAGCCTGTTTTCTATCGCTCAGAAAGAATTACTGGCCCAAAGTCACCTAGGTAGCTTCATGCTTAAGGTGTAACTACTTTCCCAGTTTCAATCCTGGTGTGTTAATCATTGCATCAAACTGATTCTAATCAAAACTTAAAACTACAAGATGTTTTAAGTGTTTTAAAATGTTTAAACTTTTTGCATTATAGGATTAATTCTGGATTTGGTGTAGGATGATTACAGTTTTAACTTCATGATCAGTTTGAGTTGGTATGGAGCCAGTTGAATATCTGTAAAGCAAAGTATATCTGCTCAAAAGGTTTAGCATAAATAAATTACAATTTAGTTTGAAATGGCCACCCAGAATCTTTTGAAAAGAATTTATTTATAATTCAGATTAAAACACATTTTTCAAAAGGAATATTGCAAAATATAGTTGTGTCTATCTTGTGTCCTTGAAAAGTGCAGCTGTGCCTTTAAAAAAAATATACAGTGAGTCACCCCTGTTCTCTTGGTAGATCCTTAATTTGCCAGCAGTAAAGCTGCTTGAAGGATATAATAGAACATTCCATTTCCTGTTCCCTTGCTGACACAGAGGAGTGTTTCTACTGACAGTGATCTAATCAGAGTGCAGCAAGAATCATGGCAATTTGATAAAACATGATGGAGACAGCAGCTGAAATGGAAGCATATGTTTTAGAAGACATTCTTGAGGTAGGAATTGGATTTTATAATAATGTAGTGTACAAGGAGGAACCAAAAAATGTAGTCTCTTTAGAAGGAAAGCCTGTGCACCCAGAGCTTGTTACGTGTTTGATGTGCCAATATTGGTGTGCAGTGCAGTTAGATCAGTTGAGAATCAAACATTATTGTATTACTCTGGTTGTAAATTATGGAATAGATGCAGAAGGAGGGAGGAAAATAAATTCTTTGGATTTTGAATTTCATATTGTGCCTGCCTGCTTATGACCTTTAGAATAACTCATTAGAAAGGTAACTGCAAATTATGAGTATATAATGTCTTGTACAGTAGAATTAGATTCTAGCATATTGTGTTGTAATAAAAAGATGAAAACTGTTTTCTGTGGCAAATAATTATTTCATGTCAGCATTCACATAGTTCCACTTAAGAGGTAACTGGAACAGTAAATTAATGGATAACTATATACTGTATTCCACGTAGAGAAGTTAAACGTATTAAGACTCCTGGCTTAATAGCTTGTGATCTACTTCATAATCAGATTATTATTTTGATATCTAGTGAGGGAATTATATTAGCATGCAGATTATTGGAATTCCCAATTAACAGTAATACTGATCTTGAGGGATCTTGGGCTTCTCAGTAAATAAAGTGTTGCATGATCAGTGCATATTTTTCTAATGTCTGCGTGAAAGAATGATGGCAAAGTTAAGTGTGATGGGGATAATACTTCAGAGACAGGTTTATGCTTCTGGAATTCGGAGAACATACACTTAAATTCTGATTATTATAAAGTCTATTCTCTATGCAGTATTACTCTATGTTTCTCAGTACATCCTTAATTATAAAATATAATTGGCTAGCTGCATTTTAGGTATAGGAATATTTCTGAAGAGTTTACATATAGCAGCTTTCCCTGAGTACTAATGAACATTCTTTTAAAAAATATAGTTAAACAGAAAGTAAGGAGTATTTAAATATAATTTTATCTCTTTTTTATGAAGTTCTCTGCTGTGTTCTATTTTAAACCTTGTGTAGCACTTTGATTTTGTGAATACTCCTCGTAAAGATGGCATCTTGTATTTTTTTATGAGGCTAGATTGAAAGTTGCTTTATGGAACAATTTTTCTTAGTCTATTTTAAATTGAAGAAATGTATGTAATTATGAAATGAACACAAAGCATAACTTTAAGCAGTAGTATAACCACTACTTAAGAATTATCAAGTAATTGTTAAATTAAATAATAAGCAAAAATACGTAGAACAGTCAAGACATGCTGAAATTATCAGACTGCCTCCATTGGGACCTGGATGCAAACAGGTGCAAAACATTGGTAGTTGTATCAGCTGCCTTGTGGGAAAAGTACAGGTGAAAAAGCAATTATGGTAAGAATTCATTCTATGTAATTTACTTCATTCGTAATCATTGATAAACTTACACTTATGAACAATAGTTCTATTTCCAAATTATAGTTGTCTTTGTAACATTTGGTGGATTAATTGAATGTAATAAACAAGAAATCTAAATTTCTTGTTTTGTCTAATAAATGAAATGTGAATGAAATTCAGACACTTAATGTTTGGATATTGTTATTGTTTTCTGATAACAAAAGCAGAAAGCAAGCCAAAGACGTATCTTGACTGCTTGGCAAAGATGTGCTTTAGGATTATTTTACAATATTAAAATTATTTCCATAACTTAATGATGGGAAAAGTTTTATATATATATATGTGTGTGTGTGTGTGTGTGTGTGTGTGTGTTTGTGTATGTATGTATATTATCAGTGTCAGCATTATGAAAATACTATTAATAATACCAATTGTAGGTTGACAAATAACATACACATTATTGAGATTCCAGGGACTGAAAGTCACTGATGATTAAATTTTTTAATGTTTTTAAAGGGTGGAAAATACTTGTTATTTTATGTTACAATTTATGAGTATTGTTTATATGTCACCTTTCATTCACTATTTCAAGGCTGCATACATAGCACTTCCTCCTTCCATTTATCTTGAAAGCAACACTTGATGAGGCAAATTGGATTGAGAGAGAATGACTGGCCTAAAATCAGTTCAGTGAGCTTTTGTGGCTTAGGTAGATTTTAACTTGGCTCTCCCAAGTTGAGGGTTATCATATCTGTTTAGGGTTGTCAGATACCCGAACAGGCAAAGAAAGACATAAAGTTGGAAAGGAATAGAACAGCAAAGGCAAAACACACTATTTAATATTTGAGTGTACATTCATTGGAGAGAAAGAGATTACAAGTGAGTAAGCAGGGACCTAGTGGGGAATACACATAGAGAGGAATGTGCCTACAACATTGAAAGCAAGCCAAGCCTTTAGCCTGTTTCTGATTATTTGCGTACCTGTCAATTTTAGGTAGAACTTGTTAACTTGCACTTAGTGCTTCTTAGGGGAGAAAAGCTATTCAGATACTCAAAAGCCAGACAATAATTGATTTTAAGGCTATGCCTGCCACATAGAGGACAAAGAAGAGGACATATCCTCTTTTAGTCAAATCTTTGGTATCTAGTCCAGTCCAATACCTTAATTGTTATGGCTCCCACATTTTGAATTTGATGTTAAAATTGAATATTGGTACCAATTAGACAGCCTATTAAGTAAATAATCAGACATATAGTTAATTTTTCATACGTCCAACTTTCTTAATTCACATACAATATGCTTATCCAGTATTAGAAATGTTTACATTTTTAGGTCTACAACACGTTTTTAACAAATTTTGTTATTTTATATGCACTTCTCCCTGAATTATATTAGACAGTTATTTCCATTTACAAAACTAATTTGCTTAAGCAGATTCTTAATTCGTTCTAGGTGTAATCTTTTGCATGGACTATTAACTATAGCTGATATTTTTCTAAAAATGAAGATTATAGTACTTGATAGCATCTTTCACACAAATGAAACGCTAATTGCACAATGGAATTGAGAGATTAAAAAGACTGCAATTTTTAAATTTTTTTGTAGAAATTCCATTTTTATTAGAGTGGTCAAAAATAAATGCTTTCATGTTAGTTCTGTACATAGAATTCATTTGTAAAATAAACATATTTTCACACACCCAAGTAAATAATATTTTTTATATTTGAATTTTTATAGCAGTTCAAGAGGAGGCTTCTTATTTATACCTTGCTTTATTGCACAAGTGAAAGTGTGTAGTACATTTGCAGAAAATCATTATTTGAATTGATGAACTATTCAAATATTAAAAAATTCTGTTTTATGAAAGGGCCCTCCATTTTTTGGGACTACTGGGGTATATTTGACAATTGGAGAATACACCGTGAATATGTTCACAAAATGGCTGCTGTATGTTATAACTGTGTAGTTTTCTGTCCCCTTGTTAAATTTTCATGTTTTTTTCTGGGCACACTAAATACTTTCTTGGGCTCCAATCACTTACCATTTTATTATCAAAGAATGTATTTGAATCTGCATCCCATATATGAGATGGAAATAAAAGAGATACTATAATTTTGTTTTTGCAGCATGCCAGTTTCCTCATCTGCGAAGAATGGAATCTCCTGTACTTTAAATAAAACATTTCCTATTGAAAACTTTGTTTCTTTAGCACATTATAATAAAATTGCAATCCTACAATACTTTATTCAGAAATAAATTATATTGAAAATAATAGTGCTCTCTTCATCAATAATTTATAATAACATAAACTTAATGGCTCATCATTAATTTCTAGTTAGCTTAGTTAAAGTGACAGAGCAAATAGATTGGTTTCTTTTATCCCCACACTTTCAGTGCTAATCCTTACAACCATTAGTAATTTTAAAAACAGCCATCCTCAAGGTGGTACCCTCACTTTTTGTTGATTAGGTTGCATTTGATTTTGATTCCCATAATTTATACACTGTAGCCAATCTGGGACAGCTTTTAGGAACAACTCATTAACATATGTGAAAAATAATGAAAGGAAACATGTCAAAACAGAAAATCGTAATTGTTTTGTTCCTAACAAATTCATTTCTGTTATTGGTTTGGGTTAATTTGTCTTACTCATTAAAATGATTAGATTTTATGTATGTTAAATATGTTTGCTTGCAAATATTTCATTATCAAACTAATGATAATGTCAAGGACTTCACAATTAAAGTCTGAGCTACACATATTCTCTTCTATTAGGATATTAAACTGTGTTCTAAACACCATCATTATTTTAATTTTCATTATATTTATTTGAATATTTTAAAAAACTATCCTAAAACAGAATTTTATTAAAGTGGTACTGAAAGATTTGTGAAGCTTTTTGAATGTTCAATATTTCTGCATTTCTGAGTTTTGTAATATAGATGTGTATTATGGCTCAAAATGAAGAAGATTTTTCAGCACCAGAAAAACATAGTTAATACTCACAAGGCTGGAAAGGTTACAAAACAAAGAGTTTGCACTTCACCAGTTCACTATAAAGCAGTGTACTGGTGCTTGATTACTGTATATGCAAATGGTGACAATTCAACTCCATTGTGAACCCTCCCCAGGAATGGTTGACCAACAAAACTCAAAGATAAACGTGTATAATAATACTTCAGGTACTCTCAAAGGTCCCAGGGTAAAGAGCCTCCTCGCTGATGGACCGTAGATTGTGACTCTCAGCTATGGTCTTTGCTCTTTCATTGGAGACCCCGATCATTACGATTAGAGGCTGAAGCTGCCTTGGAGGGGCGGCAGAGTAAGGGGAAGCCACATGCCAGGTTGAGGGGAGCTGCATTTCCCCCACCCCCGGGCTTGGTCTTTTTCCCCCAAAGATGACTGCAGCAGTGGTTTAAAATGGCCACCCTGAAGAGGAGGACTCTGCTGGATTAAGATTTGTGCAGGAGGGAAGAAAGAGGTGGATAACATCTGAACCGGGACAACTGGGCAATACAACTAGACAAAAGTACCTCGGGATTAAGGTAACATGGAATTTTTAAGAAAAAAGTGAGCGGCGAAATTACAAAGGGACAGGGAAAAAAGAAAAGAAAATATTTTTGACAGCTAAGCGGGGCTTCGAACCGGGAAAGGAAGAAGCTGGAACTAAAGATTTAACAAAATTGGATTAAAATATTTTGGGAATAAACAGGCATAAAATAAAGCTGGACTTAAGATTGTCAAAAAATAATAATAATAAAGTTTACAAATTGCAGACTGGCCTGTGGTGGAATATTGAGGTTCAAAAAACCCTAAATAAAAAAATAGGGGAAAAAGGTGAAGACTTTGTATAATGGAGAGTGCCACCTTTTGACAAAAACTTGAGCTCAAACAAAAGGGAAAGCATCCTGTTTCTGAATGAACTTGTGTGGATACAACATTAAAGAAATATTGAAACAAAGTAAGAATCTTAGAAAGTGAAAGCAGAATCAGAATAAAGAAAAAAGCAAGGAAAGATTGACTATGGGATTGATTGATGTTTTGGGTATAGACCCTGGGCTGGAATAACTGAGAACTTTAGAAAATTGAAAGAAGAAAGAAGGGAAGTAAAAGTGGTTTTTTTGTGTGGACTTTAACGATCATAAAATATAAGAGTGTAATGATGATATCTCTTCGGGAATTAAAAATGGAACTGAGAGAATTACTATAGGAAAGAGGTGAATCACTTTGCTCTGTGTTAGAAAAAATGGAAATAGCGATTGAAGAACAAGAAGAAAGAGCTTCAGAGGAGGAGGAGTCGACTCAAAGAGAAGACATTTTAAATAGGCAATTAACACAAAGAGCACTACAAAGAAGTGGGGAAAGAAGGAAGGTTAAAAAGTTGAAATTTAAGAAGGCAATCAAAAGGGGGAATACCCGTGAAGTTGGGAAAAGCAGAAAGACCCAGCAGAAAAGGGGAAAGGAAGATATTAAGAAAGAGAAGGATATTAACTAGAATGAGAAAAGATACGGGGAAAAGAGGGGGAGGAGAAGCAGTAAGAAACAGGTGCATGAAATAAAGAAATACGGAAATCGTAAAATGTTGAAAAGAAATTGTTTTTTTCAGAGATAATGGTTGATGAATTAAAAAGGGGATTCTGCAGGGTGGCAAGGGGTAATAAGAATATTTCTGCAATTAAAAATATTTAGAAAATAGGGTAATATAGATACTGATAACTTTTATTAAAAATCAAGAGGGGGGGAATATGCCGTGGAATTCAAATGAAAAGATGTAATTATTATTGTAACTTCTTAAAAATAATGGTTTGTTGGGAATCAAGATGAAGGAATAAAGGTATATTCTAATCATTGAGGTGTCACACTCAAAGCAGTAAAAGGGGGGAAACCTATACTTGTTTTTTTTTAGTGTTAAAATTTGTATTAATCTAGAAATTATAAAAAGAATATGTAATGGAAAGGGAATATGACAGACTAAAGAACCAACTAAATAAGTTAATATAGACTATTAAAAGCAAGGAGAGACATTGGTAACTTCTTTTATTATTATCATCATCATCATTATTATTAGGCAAACACATATTGTTTATCTTTATTTTTAAAATAAATATTAAATGATTATATTTGAAATAATTGAAATGAAACAAAAAGATGTTTCGATTGAGATTAATGAAAGAGGCTAGAATTAATGTGTTTGTTTCTTTCCTTACTGAAAATTTGGAATGGAAAAGGTAATAATAGAATTAAGTATGCATATATGAATGTATAATTGCTGTCATATTTGTATGTAAAGGTGATGAACCGGAAATATGTTGTCCACTAAAAAGAGATTTTTGTTTTTAATGTGAAAAACTAAAGAAAATTTGTTTTTTTTTTTAAAAAAGGTCCTAGGGTAATGTGTAAAGAACTAAATTGCATTGGAGAACGTTAGTATTGATTAGACCAGCATTAGAAGAAGACTGAACAATAAGAAAAACTACTGTCCCCAAAATGGATCTATGTCAAATGTCAGCATAAAAATCTTACTGAATATGTGAAACGTGATAGTAGTAATGTCATGATTTGGGCTGTCTTCAATGCCTCTCATCTAGGCTTGCAATAATTGATAGAACTATGAATTCTGAGTGTACTAGCAAATTCTACAAGAAAATATCAAGGCATCTGTTTAAACTGAAGTTCAGAGAAAGTGGATCATGCAACAATTCAGTGATTCAAAACACAAGCCATCTGATCAAAGAATGGTTTAAGCAGAAAGAAGTTAATGTTTTTGAATGGCCAATGACAGTTCTGATCTTAATCCTATAGCAATGTTGTGGAAGGATGTGAAGTGGGTAGTTCATGTGAGGAAGCCTGCCATCATCCCAGAGTTGAAATTCTTCTGTAATAAGGAATGACTGAAATTCCTCAAAGCTGATGTGCAAGATTGATCCACAAATATTAGAAATGTAAGTTGCGTTATATTGCTGCATAATAATTGAATAATTGTCTCACACAAAAAGGTAGATTTGGATCATTTTCCTCAGTAAATAAAAGAAAAAGTATAATGTTTTTGTGTAACTGAATTCTGCTAATTTTAGGACTTAGGGAAGAACAGATGACCCTGTCTTAAGTTGTGCTTATGCAGAACTACTGAACATTCAAAAAGTTTCTCAAACTTTTAAGCACCACTGTGTGTAATATGATATATAGTCTTTAACACTTTTAAGAGGTAAGGTATATTTGTTTTTCAATTGGTAACAGCTTTGAACTACTAAAACCCAGTGGTTCGTGGATTCTAAAAATAATTTAACTGGACAGATAGTACAAAATCAGTACTGCTTTAAATCACACACAGTTGTGAAATATTTTTAATTAAGTATTATTAGAGAGACAAGAATTAAGAAAAGAAAAATTATGGAAATACATTTTTTTAAAAAGGGTCTAGAAATAGCAATTACAAAGTCAGCATATTGCCCCCAACAGTCTGGGTCCTCATTTTACCGACTTTGAAAGCATGAAAGGCTGAGTCAACCTTGAGTCAGTGAGAATCGAACTGTCAGCCGGCAGTCAGCAAAAGTACCCTGCAGTACTGCATTCTAACCACTGTGCCACCATGGCTCTTATCCAGTTAGTATCCAATTAGACAAATACTTAATATTACATTGCTATTGCTATTGTGGGAGTATAAGAGCTGCTACATTTATTGATACAATACAAAGAGTGAACATTGTTTTCTAAGATAAATGTAAAATTTGTCATGAGAATTAAGTCTGTGCATATATTTTGAGAAATAAAAGGCTGGGAATTGTTATGTTGGATTCTTCTCTCCTTTTAATAGCAACCATTAGAGGTTCTGCTTATAAGCCAAAGAATCATATTTGCATGCTCTACATGGAACTACTCTTATTAGGTTATTACCTATAAATCCCTGCATGGCATGGGTCCAGGTTACTTGAGGAACCGCCCCACCCAGTGGGAGAGACCCCCACACCCAAGCCAGCAGAGGAGGCATGTTGCAGACTCTGTCAATCAAGGAATTCCAGCTGGTGGGATCCAGGAGAAGGGCCTTCACTGCTGTGACTTTTGTAGTTCAGAAATCTTATCCCTCAAGGTGATATCGGTCTTCTGACTTTTTACAAGACCTTGAAGATTTGGCTCTATCTAATTGCTTGGGGCCCCAACAGGACCATCATACTAGAAGTGGTTGATGATTAACAGGCAATCCCATCTCCCCTCTGCTTGTATCCTGTTCCCTCCCTCCCCATCTTTAACTGTAACGTTGCTTTGATTGCAATGTCCATTTGTATTGTTTTAGAAATATTTATCTTTCATGATTTAATACTTTTAATGTTGTAAGCCACCCAAAATATAGTAATCATTTTTGAAAACTGGAATCTGATTTCTTAAGTTTAACAACATTTTATCTGGTAACTGAAAACTTATTTTAGAAATTAGAGTAAATCTTCAACTTTTTTCTGCTTGTGGTAAAATTTTATTAAATAAGATCTGCAGCCTTCAAAGGTAGTTATAGTAGTTGTCTAGTAGGTTTCTTAATATTTGAGCAAGTTATAAGTAGATAAAAGTTAAATATTTACTCTAATTTCTGAAATAATTTGTCAGTTACCAGGTAAGGAAATTTTTACAAAGATGCTTATTACACTGAAGGTAAATGCCAGTATTATCCTAGGATACAGACTAGAATGTCACTGTAGTAACATGAAATTCAACATAAGGACATATTCCTATTAATTGACTGAGGCCAGCAGACTTCTGAAAAAAGATTATACATCTGAACTGTCTCTAATGTTGCAAATACTCTACACTAGAAATGCTTAATGCTTCCTATATATGCAATTGTCATCAGACTGCCACTTCCCAGGGTTATACATCAGTATAAATCAGATTATACTTACGGCAGGTACTTTGCATGCTTTGTAGTGTGTCACTTTCCATTCATTCAGCTGGATAAATAGATAAATTTTGGAAAGCAAAATTAGATATGTCATGGAGGTTGGCATGCCCACTGAAGTATTTAGAGGGCATATTTTTACCTACCATGCATTAAATTAGGAACCAGAGTTCTGAAGTCATTCCATTCTGCAGAGGCAATCTGGGCCATTAATGTTGAAACCATATTCAGAAGCAGAAACAGCTAGCAGTATCTTTGGAAACTAATTGAACATCATTTCTCTGAGCAGAAAAATATCTACAGGTGAAACTCGAAAAATTAGAATATCGTGCAAAAGTTCATTTAGTTCAATAATGCAACTTAAAAAGTGAACCTAATATATGAGATAGACTCATTACATTCAAAGCAAGATAGTTCAAGCCATGATTTGTCATAATTGAGATGATTATGGCTTACAGCTCATGAAAACCCCAAATCCACAATCTCAGAAAATTAGAATATTGCGAAAAGGTTCAATATTCTAGGCTCAAAATGTTCCACTCTAATCAGCTAATTAAGCCATAACACCTGCAAAGGGTTCCTGAGCCTTTAAATGGTTTCTCAGTCTGGTTCAGTAGGAATCACAATCATGGGAAAGACTGCTGACCTGACAGTTGTGCAGAAAACTATCATTGACACCCTCCATAAGGAGGGAAAGCCTCAAAAGGTAATTGCAAAAGAAGTTGGATGTTCTCAAAGTGCTGTATCAAAGCACATTAATAGAAAGTTATGTGGAAGGGAAAAGTGTGGAAGAAAAAGATGCACAAGCAGCAGGAGAGGATTGTCAGGAAAAGGCCATTCAAAAGTGTTGGGGACTTTCACAAGGAGTGGCCTGAGGCTGGAGTCAGTGCATCAAGAGCCACCACACACAGACGGATGCAGCTCTCCCTGAGTGATTTCGGCTGCCGCGATTGCAAAGATTGGATTGCTGATAATAGCCCCTCACAGTTGATCGCAAACAACACGGTTTCCTTTCCACAGCCGATTTCACCACTCGGGGCACTTTCTCTGCCTACAGAGCAAGGATCAGCCATCGCAGGCTGCAATTGTGCAAGGGGCCATTTTAGATCATCTTCTCCTTGGCGCACAAGGTGAGCGGCCATTTTAAGTGGCCACACACATCAACAGCCTACTCCTACACCACAGCAGGCTGTAATTAAGGCCCCTACATAGGCGGCATATAGTGAGGGTCACTCACAGCACCTCTTGTGCTTGTCTATACCAACAATGGAGGAGGACAGGATTCAAGCTGAGCCTTCATGCCTGGACAACCAGGGTCTTCAAACGACCAAGAGCAAGAGAAAGAGACAACTCTCTCAATCAGTGCAAAGAGAGGTAGCGGCCGAGATCAGGGCCAAAGGTTTGGGCCCCAAGAAAACATCCCAAGCCATCACCCCCAGAAAATTTTGTGCTCTGCTCCATTTCGTGGGACAGTTCAAAAAGGGCCCTTATGGAATCGGCTATTCAACACTTAGTCAACATAAGGGCCATTCAGCCAGTCCCTGACCTCCAACAGGGATATGGTTTTTATTCTCGGCTTTTCATTGTCCCCAAGGCCTTGTGTGGGGATGGCAAGCCATTCTTCACCTTAAATTTCTGAATTATTTTATCCCATACAGGCACTTTAAAATGCAGACTTTGCATTCTATTCTAGAGAGCGTTCGGGAGGGCGACCTCCTCTTTTCCATTGATCTTACGGAGGCTTATCTCCACATTCCCATCTGGCCTCAGCATTGCCAGTTTCTCCGTTTCTGTTACCAGAATTCTCACTACCAGTATGAAGCCTTCGGGCTCTCATCGGCTCCAAGGGTCTTCACAAAGATACTAGTGGCATTAGTGGCTTCACTCCAGTCCATTCCAGTGAGGATCCAATGTTACTTGGACAACATTTTGATTCTGTCGTCCTCCATCCACTATGCCCATCGAGATCTACAAATCACACTTTCCTGCCTTTAGAGCCACGGCTTTTCCATCAACATCAGGAAAAGTCATCTCTTTCCCATGACCAAATTGCTTCACCTGGGAGCGGTCATCAACACAACTCTGTGTCAAGTTTTTCTGTCACCAGATCGGGGGAAGAGCCTTACTGAGATCATCCGACAAGTTCAACATCAACACACTGTCTCCCTGTCTATGCTGTCCAAACAATTAGGAAAAATTATCTCATCCATCGGCATCGTCCCATGGGCACTGTTACACTTCCGATCTCTACAATGGTTCCTGCTCCCATTTCAATGAGCAGGAACCAGCCACACATCCACCAGGGTCTGGCTCACTCTGCAGACTTGTCGCTCCTTCAGCTGGTGGCTTTCTCCGGCTCTTTGGAAGGGACTCCTGTTCAAGGAACTGGACAGACTGCTCATCACCACCGATGCAAGTCTCCTGGGTTGGGGGGCCCACATGGATGGACACATAGCTCAAGAATAAACAGGGCTGGACCCATAAACTGGCTGGAGCTAAGAGCCATATTCCTGGCGCTAAAACAATTCAGGGAAAAGATGGCTGGAATCCATGTACTAGTGTTGATGGACAATATGGCCACAAAGGCGCACGTCAACAGGCAAGGGGGAACAAGATCCAGGGCCCTGATGGGGGAAGCTGAACGTTTGGGGCGGTGGGAGGAGAGACACCTGTCTATCACAGCAGACCACATCTTGGGAGTCGACAACCCTCAAGCTGATTGGCTGAGCAGGAGCCTAGTTGACCACACAGAATGGTCCCTCCATCCATCCATATTCAGGGATCTATCACTTAGGTTCAGTGCCCCAGTGGTGGACCTCTTCGCCTCTCCCCAAAACGCTCAAGTCAACAGGTTCTTCACCAGGTTTCCTTGCCAGAGAGGAAGGGGACCAATGCACTTCAGAACAGATGGCCCATGGGTCTCCTCTATGCTTTTCCCCCTCTTCCCATCATTCTGGCGGTCATTCAGAAGATGTTGGAGGAATGGGTGGAGCTGATTCTCCTGGCCCCCTGATTCTCCTGGCCCAGGAGACCCTGGTTTGCAGACCTGGTGAACCTATCAGTAGCCGCTCCCTGGAGGATCCCAAACCACATGATCTCCCTTCATCAGGGAGCCTTGCTTCACCTGGATCCCCAGTGGTTCAAACTGACTGCATGGCGGTTGAGCAGCATCAGTTGAGAGAGGCTAACCAGACAGGGTCATTCTCACTATCCAGGCATCTCGTAAACCATCTACAACCCGCATCTACGATGCCACCTGGAAGGGGTTTTTTGCCAATGGTGTCAAAAAAGAGGGTCTCACTCCAACTTTGTCTAGAGTAGTAGAGGTTCTCCATTTCTTCAGGATGGCCTAGAGAAGGGTCTCGCACCTAATACCTTACGTCGACAGGTAACTGCTCTTTTCTCAATCCTTTCCTGGGAATCCCTTCCTTATCTCACCTTCCTTCTGTCAGGAGGTTTCTAAAAGGGGCTTCCAACCTTCGCCCTCCTGCTGTACACAGGTACCCTTCCTGGGACCTTCACAAGGTGCTCCAGGCTCTAACAGAATCTCCCTTTGAACCCCTTAGAATAGTGTCTCTTCAATTCTTGACCCTGAAGGTGGTTTTTCTGGTAGCTATCACATTGGCTAGAAGGGTATCAGAGCTGACTGCTCTTTCTATCAGGCAGGATCTCTGCATCTTTCATGACAATAGAGTTGTTCTCCACCTAGATCCTATCTTTGTCCCAAAGGTTAGTACCTTTTTCCGCAGATCTCAGGACATAATGTTACCTGATTTCTGTACCCTTCTGCACCACAATTTAGAGCACCAATGGCACACCCTAGATGTTAGAAGGGCACTTAGAATTTACATCAAACGTACCTCGACATTTAGAAAGACTGAGGCATGTTTGTGTCCTTTTCCCCTTCCCACTGGGGGAACAAGGCCTCTCCTCCCACCTTGAGTAGGTGGATCAGGGCATGCATCGCACAGGCCTACAAAGCCAGGGCCCTTCCAGTACTCCAGGACCTAATGGCATACTCTACTAGAAGTGCCGCGACTTCAGCTGCCTGGGCCACCCAGGCATCCCTAGAAGAAATTTGCAGAGCGGCTACATGGACATTCCTGTCTCTGTTCATCAGACATTACTGCCTGGACTCCTATGCTTCAACAAGTGTGGTCTTTGGCAGACAGGTGCTTTAGCAAGTGCTCCCAACTTCAGAGTGATCGGCTGGACGAGGACCCTCCCGTAGACATGCAGGCTTTGGTATGTTCCATCCTGGGCTCTTGCAGCAGCATTGAGGAGAATGGGCGTTGGTAAGTTTACCTGAGAATGGCCTTTCTATCTATGCTGCTAGAGAGCCCAGCCCCTCCCTTGTTTCGTCCAGACCATGGTAAGACCATATGTTAATGTTCAAGATTCTGTTTGGCTTTCAGAAACACTTACTAAAGGCTGTCAAGTACCTTCGCCAAAGCCGGGGAAACTCCCACAGGCAGTCACTTTTATACTAGACAGACCCAGCTTGATGATGTCATCAGGAGGAGTCTAACCCATCCTGGGCTCTCTAGCAGCATAGATAGAAAGGGTGTTCTCAGATAAATTTACCAACACCCATTCTCATTACTAACATAACTGACTGGTCACTAGATAAGGAGTGCTTCTGTGGCCTTTTAATAATAGCAATAGCATTTAGATTTATATACCATTTCACAGTGCTTTTACAGTCCTCTCTAAGCAGTTTAGAGAGTCAGCATATTGGGTCCTCATTTTACTGACCTTGGAAGGGTGGAAGGCTGAGTCAACCTTGAGCCTGGTGAGATTCAAACTGCAAAACTGCAGGCAGCTAATAGGCAGCAGAAGTAGCCTGCAGTACTGCATTCTAACCACTGCATCACCATAGTTCTTAATAAGTTTTAAGGTTTCCTAATTTAGGAAAATATTAATTCAATAAAAGAAATGTAAACAAGTAATAGTAAAGGTAAAAGGTCTTCTTGGAAGAGAAAAGTTTAATTATGTTTATATTATATTATATTATATTATATTATATTATATTATATTATATTATATTATATTATATTATATTATACTATACTATACTATACTATACTATACTATACTATACTATACTATACTATACTATACTATACTATACTATACTATATTATATTATATTATATTATATTATATTATATTATATTATATATCTTATCTTATCTATTAACTACACTACACTATACCCAGGAGCAAACTGACAGCCAGTTTAGCTCATGTAGTAGAGATGTTACATGCACAACTCTAAGGATGCCCAAAGGTGCACCATTGCATTCTGCACCAGTTGCAGCTTCTGATACTCTTTGTTTGCTTTATTATATTTGTATGCTGCCCATCTCATGGTTTGAGGGACTCTGAGTGGCCTCTTCAAGGGACAGACCAATGCAGAGGGCATTTCAATAGACAATACTGGAGATGACCAGAGCATGAATGACTGAAAAAAGATACTGTCTTCTGATGTAGGCAAGAAACATGTCAAGTTTAATGTATCAGGTGCAAGTATTTCTGGCTGTCCTATTAATAATTAAATATACACCAATATCATTGGAATTAGGCCACTGCAATGAATTCTGCCTAAAAACTTAATTTGGTTCATAATGTAGCAACTAGTTGATCAATATACTTTATGGTGATCATCATGGTATTATTGGAATTTTTATTAATTCTCTGGGTTTAGATCAATGTATCAAGACTCCAAGATAGCATTAAAGGTAATCGAAGGATATGCCTCTAGTTATGATCTTGTTGAAATCAATTGGAAGATCCTTTCCAGGAGGCTTATACTTATAAAAGTTGGTTATTTCCAAATTCATAAAGTGATATATTCCATATCATTCCCAAACTGAGGAATTTATATGCTAAATTTAAATTGCTTAAATTTAATTTAAATTTTAAATTGCTCTAATATATGGTATATGACAAACCTACTGTTGTTTCTTTTTCAACATGCTATAGTATTAGTTCATTTATTACAAATTTACTTTTTGATGTATAAAGCCTTATGTTTGCCTTATTTTACAAATGTTAGCAAATTATAGGAAGTCATAATGAAATCATTGTAACAAATTTTGCTGTATTTACCAATTATACCTTTTGGACAATTGCATAATAATTTTTGGATAACTTAAAATAATTTTCATTTTTGCTTACTTAGGAATACAATCAGAGTGTAAGCTACTATAGTTCAGTATTGGTCATAGTAAATGTTATTCCTATGCAAACATTTTTCTATATATTAATAGTTCAAGTGCTGATGGAATTCATGTGCTTTTCACAGGTTTTAGCTTATAGAATTCAGGCTAAATGAACTATCTTCCTAATGCAAGAGTAAAAGAGTAAAACAATTTTGGCTGTTTAATAACCCATGCAAAACAATTGTGTCTCAAGAGTCTAAATGGAATCTTTAAAAAAATCTTACCCATCTCATCTCCTTTATTCAGAAATTCTATCACATTTTGATGTAACATGGCATAGGAAGATAAAGTAATATTAAAAATTTAGTTAGATTAGAAAATTGAAGAAATGATAGAATAGTTAGAAAAGAGAAGAAATGATATAGTTCTCAGTAAGTTAGAAAATAAGAAAGGTAGTAGTTAGAAAAGAGAAGAAATAATTATAATTCTGAAATTTCATAAAACTGGCCTGTAGATGGTTTGGAAACTTATCAACATAGTTATTTTTTTTTATATGGAGAGACCTTTGTTTCCATATAAACATATGTATTAAAATTCATTTTTTTCCTCCTAGGTGGAGTCATTTATTTTGGATCAGGATGATTTGGAGAATCCAATGCTTGAGACAGCTTCAAAATTGCTATTGTCAAGTACTGCTGATGGTGCTGATCTCAGAACAGTAGATCCAGAAACCCAAGCTAGATTAGAAGCTTTACTAGAAGCTGCAGGTAAATATACACCACTGATTTTGAAGAACAATTAATTTACAGAATATCCATAAAATAACATTGGATTTTTGAATATTTTAAGTATTATTAAGTTTATTTATTATCTTTATATGTGTTTTGAACAACATTTTGTATAATGCAGCCTCTTTCTTGTTTAACAATTGCAATCTGTTCCATCCATTTTGTCATTAAGTGGTCACTAAGGAAAAAAAGAGCAAGAGAGAGAGAGAGAGAGAGAGAGAGAGATATTCTGTGAAGATCACTGGTTACTATCATTCAGATAAAATAATCTCTATATAGTTTCCACTGCCTAACTTTTTTTTCAGGGGGGTTTTAACCTCTTTTGTTGCCTAAATAAAGTGTCTCTTCCTGAGCTCTTTCTCTGCAGTGCAGACAATGATAACCTCAAGATTTGTGACGTTAATTAGTTGTTTAGGTCCCTCCTCCACCTGCTGGCACTGCTACCTAATATTTATCAGACTTTACTGAGCTTCATATTAATAGCTTTTGGGTTTTTTTAAAAAAATGCACAACATTTGGTTGTAAATGTGTGCATTGGTTGGAAAATGAATTATTTATTACTGTCAGATTTGTAAATGGCTGAATATAGTTAGTAACTGTATGTGGTTCCTGGAGTGACTTTTACAGATTGTAAATTTTAATTGATACGTAATAAAGATTCTGTGTTGAAATTGGTGCTTGCCATTATTTAATATGGAAATGCCTCCATCACATTCCTGTAGGGAGTTTTATTTCATTTTATGACTATAATCTAGTTATCTGAAGAATTGCCCTTGCCTGTATAAACTTGCCCAGATATTTTGATCCTCATATGAGAAGTAAGCCACGTAATTTTAACCATTTCTTATTTATAAACAATATTCTAAAAGCCTACCTTGGCCAAGTTAAAGTGTTAGATAATTTTTTAATTCAAACCCTTTTGGAATGTTCAGTCTTTAGCAAATAATAATAATATTTTATCTGCAAATTATTGATTTGATTTCAGTGGTCCATTTTAAATATTAAATGGTATTGATTTGCTAGACACATGTCTGGAGTTTCTCAGTCATCCAGGTCATGGTTGTCCCAAAGGTGCTTTTCAAGAGGTTTTTCTTGAAAATTCTAGTCTTGATGTGTGTGTTCTATGTTTTGCCATGCATTTATGAAAACAAAACAACCACTTCATAAGCGCATGGCACAACGTAGAAGAACAAACACATCAGGATTAGATTCAGCAAACCACCTGCATTTAAAAGACACAGGCCATTCTTCTGAAGACAGCAAAGTCCACAATTTGGACAGAGAGGACTGCTGGTTTGAAAGAGGGGTCAAAGAGGCCATCTATGTCAAAATTGAACAGCCCTCTCTCAACAGAGGGGGAGTGATACAACATCATCTATAGCCAATCTACAACACAGTCCTTTCAACAGTTGAAAGCTCCATCATTTGCACCACTTAGGTGACTCTGATGACACAGATAAACTTCCAGGTGACCTTACTGACCCGCTAAAAGAATGCAAATGACCAGCTGTCTGCAAGTATAAATCCTTCCATTCCATAAATCCTTCCATTCCCACCATCCAGTCAGACCTGAAGAAGTTTCTTTGAAACATCTTCAGAGAAAAAATAGAAAGTCTAGTTGCCTCTTGAAAAAGCCCCTTTGGGACTGTTCTAGAAATGTATTTTAAATTTAAAAATGATACCGCTTCCAGAAAAATAAAAATTACCCAGTTAGTTTTTTCCCCCTGCTAGTTGAATGTGATTTTTTTCCTGGAATGTTGCTAAGTTATGAAGAATATAACACGTCTCTTCTCCAAGACTGATTTCAAGTATTACCATTTTACATGTGCTTGCTTAAGAATTATGCTGTTAGTACTGTGAATAGTATTTAGTTAATTGTCTTTATTTTCCTCTTTCTGGATATAAAACTTCTGATCTGTGATCTAAAATAAAAGGAATAGGTAAGTTATCCACAGCTGATGGTAAAGCCTTTGCAGATCCTGAGGTGCTTCGCAGACTAACTTCCTCAGTCAGCTGTGCATTGGATGAAGCTGCTGCTGCACTTACCCGAATGAGAGCTGAAAGCACAGCAAACTCAGGGCAGATGGACAAGTAAGTATTTATCTGAAACTACTTGTTTCTTATATTTCTGCTGTAAAAATCAATTATTATTATGCTATACTATGCAGATTTCAGAAAATATTTATTTCTTAAATTGTTATGTAGTACAGATCATAGCTTGGAAGGGATTACAGAGAACATGCAGTTCTGCCTCTTCTCTGCAGGAAATTCAGCGCAGGGAATATTTGTGTAATCATCTGAAAGTGTCAGCCTAGGAGTGGGGAGATCATCATTAGCAACTGGATTTGTACTCAAAATTATAAGCTTAAAGGATTCAGTTCATGAATTCTTCCTTAGCCATTTTTTTCCACATATGAAGTTGCATATTGTGCTGCAGGGCAAAACCACATGACAGAAGATGTGCCTGCTATTTTTGTATAAAGATTTTAGTGTAATATTGGGACTGACTGTTTTGTTTTAAATTTAATTTTGCAAGATTTCAATCCTTAGGTTAAATACTGCTCCAGCATAAGACACGTACTATTAGTGAATCAAGGTCTGCTACAGATTCCACAGGGCTTCAATTTATAGAAGGAAGGGTCCACAAAATAGAATTTTAAAATGGATTTAGGGCAGATTAAGTTAAGTGTCAATCCTACACATGATACATTCTGTGATCCTCATCCTCTCACATTTTGATTAGTTCTTAAGTTTAAAATTAAATTATGTGTGCTCATATAAATATAGATTGTCCTCACTTAATAATTGTAATTGGGACTGGCAACTCTATCACTAAGCAACATGTTCGTAAAGCACATGTGACCATGTTGACTTATGACAGTTGTGGCCGTTCCAATTGCTGTTCTAAAGAGAATTCTGCATAGTTGCAGATCTCATAATTCTGCCATTTTCCCAGTTAACTTTGCTTGTTGGAATTTAGCAATGAAGTTTGCAAATGGAAATCATGTGACTGTGGGATGCTGCAGTATAATTTCAAGCCAATTACCAAGCGCCAAAATCATGTTCATGTGACCCTGGGAATGTTGCAACAGCTGCTACTATGAGGATCTATCATAAGTCACCCTTATCCAGTACCGTTGTAACTTTCAATGGTTGCTGAACAAATATTCATTCAATGAGGACTATTTGTCTGTACCTAAATGCATACCTTGTTGATATTTTCACAAGTATGAGCCTCAGACAGGGACTCGAGGGAGAGGCAACAGTGTAAGATTTGTTGCTAGTCAGCAGCAAAGCATTGACAACCTAGGGCTCACTCCTGATCACTAGTGGGCTGAATAGTACATTTACCTCTGTTGGAAAGCAAAGATTTTCTAAAGAACAAATAAATCAAATGGACATTAAATGCAATTTGAAATGCTGCAGGGCATTTGTTTACATTAATGAATATAAAAATAAATCTGGTTGGAAGAAAGAAGAATTATAAGAAAATAAAATGCAAAATAAAATAAGAAAATAAAATACAGAATAACTATGAATAATTAACAGTATTGTTCACAGAATTGGTGAGACAAACATTATTTCATCCATTTTTGGTAATATGCATAAGTTTAAGTGATGTGTCTTGAGAGCTCATCTTGGTTTTTCCTATTTGATTCCCTGTATATAATACTGTTTTATGATCAGAATGTAAATCAAAAATTTATTTTACTGAAATTATATACTGTTGAACTATCCATTCTGTGTTACCCCCATGATAAGATGGGCAGTCAATAAATTTTATAAATATATAAATCCAGTAGATAAATACATTACTTTTGAAAAAAAATAAATTTGCAGTTGTTTGATATCTTTCATGTTTATAATTGTCATTATAAACTAAAAGATACATAATACAGCATATTAAAGATACTAAAATGTCTGTTAAAAAATTCTCAGCATTGTATAAAGTCTTTGATTTCATATTATATAAGGGTTAGTTTTGCTTAATCAGTCTTTATAACAATTTGCTACTTTGGTTACAAGCTGTTGCATCACAAGCTCTCATATTTTCTCATGTTCATGTTAAGCCTATAAAACTAGCTTATTGAGGATGTTTGATATACCTCCAATATTAGGCTGCTACAGTTGAAAAGGATTATTTCAGGGAATTAGCACATAGATACTGTCTCTTAGCAATTGTACAATTTTGTCTTCCTCCAAAAAAAATCTTACATTACATAAAAATATACTGAATAAATACATTATTTGGATGCTTTATAATGAAAAAAATTGAAATATCAAGACTACGAATCAAGACCAGGATGTTTATTTGTCACTTAATTTATTCTACAACTCTATGCACCATCTGTCAGCGTTCCAAGTAATGCACCCATAGAAAGCAGAACTCTGAGGTAGGCAAGTTCCTCAAAGAACAATTTATTGGATATATCGTATTGGCATAACTGGTGAAAGCTGACTGAAAGTTCCCGTGTCTTTCACCTAATTAAAAAGTAAAAGTTTCCCCTTTCCCCACAAATCACTGGTCACGCTGTCTAATCCAGGTGTGGCCGGTTGCTTGGTTACTTCACTCCTCCTCTGGCCAGCCAGCTGTGAGAATGTCCTTGGTTTCCATAGGAAAGCTTTATTGTTTTGGCTATAAAACCCCATCTAACTATTTCCCCCCTCCCACTATTGCATGGCACCCTGAAGCCTCCAAGGTGGCCTTAGCCAGATTCACTTCAGGATTGACACCATCTTTCAAAGAAATTGTCCTAAGAAGTTTTATGTACAAAAATTTTAATATTACAATTTAAAAAAATTAAAGTGAAAGCATTGGATAAATATATTAATGGAGAAACATCAAATGCAGAGACATCAAAAATATATTAAATGGTACATTATAGTGTAGCAGTTCTTAACATACTAAAATGATTCACAAAGAATTCTGCAGATCAAGATCCTCTGGAGTTCTCTAGCAACTGGGGGCATCTGATTTAAATTTAAAAATAAAATAAAAAATGAATTGTAGGCTTATATAGACAAAATGAAAGTGTTTACAAAATTAATTCTCAATACTTTACCTGTTGCTAAGCCTACACAAGCCTGGAATAGGCAGTTGTGTATTGCAAAGTTAGAGAATTCCCTACCTTTAATATATAGATTAAAACTTAATAATTTAAAGTAAATTTATATTTTCCTCAGCTATAATTCCAGTGAAAATTTTAGTTTCATTCATAGAAGTTGTGTATATAGTCACATGAGATCGTGATGCTACAAAATTTGACAACTACTACATTAAATATGTGTTTAATTTTTTTAAAAAAGGACCTAAAACAGATTTGCCTAAATTTGGAAAGAAAAACAAACTAAGCACAACTTAATTTTCAGTTGAGAAAATATTTGGAAGGATAGAGAGATTACTTTTAGATAGCTACTTGCTGCCTGTGAATTATTGGTGAATAGGGCATGGAAGAAATTTTAAAATGTTTCAAATGTAAACAATGCACATTCCCTGAATCACAGAATGGGCTATTTTTCATATTATTGAACCATGTTGATCTTTAAGTAGTAGCTTTGTTCAGATTAGAGCACTTCCAAAGTGTTCCAGATAGCTTACTTTGTAAAATTTAATTCTCAGAACATTTAAAAATAAATATAGCAATGCTAAAAGAAGCCAATTATCTTAGTAAATGGTGGGCTATAATTTGGACTTTCTGACACTGCAGCTTCATTTCCAGTAATCATAATATGTTTTGCTATATATCCATGACATCTATATTTTATGTCTATATTTTATGGTAATCTGTTACCTCTGTGAAATATTAATATATTTGTGCTAAGAATAACTTCCTCTGTATCTCCGTAGCCGCAGTTTGGCTGAAGCTTGTTCAGAAGGAGATGTAAATGCTGTGCGGAAGTTGCTTATTGAAGGTCGGAGTGTGAACGAGCACACTGAAGAAGGAGAAAGTCTCCTTTGTTTAGCCTGTTCAGCTGGATATTATGAACTTGCTCAGGTGTGTCTTTTTTCCATTATAATAGAGAAACTACACTTTTTATTTATAACACATTCTGAACATGACATACAATTCAGTTTGTTAATATTTACTTTTGGTTCAAATCCATTGTCTTGTGGACTAGACATCTGCTCAAGCCGAGACTTTGGTAGATCCTCAGTCACCTATCAGATTTCTGTAGAGTCTCTTAGCCAGATGAGATTTTAAAGGTATCAAGGGTAAAGGTAATTTTCTCTCCATTCCAAATTTCACTCACTTAAGCAATTAATCAGTAGGATTGCTTTGGGTACCATTTTGTTCTCTAAATCTTTGTGCAATAGAAGCTTGCCCATTAACCCAGAGAGAGCAAAAATGCATTGGAAGAGACAATTCTAAGCCTGTTTTTTGTATTAGAAGGAAGGATTGCTATATAGAGAGGTTTCAGCAGAGTTTCATGTCCCTTGCATAAAATTGTCATTCTATCTTAGTATTGTTTTAATTTTTGTGTGAATAGAAACTCTGTCCAAAATGTGGACTTTGGACAGAAACAACCACTGGTTTGAAAGAGGGGTCAAAGAGGCCATCTACTTTAAAACTGAACAGGCCCTCAACAGAGGGGGAGAGATATGAGGCCATCTATCTCCTGTTTACAATACAGTCCTTTCAGCAGTTGCAAGATGCTTCACTCCCATTTACACTATTCAGGTGACCCTGAGGGCACAGATAAACTTCCAATTGGCTTCAACCTTTCAGAGAGAGTGCTAACAAACAGATGACTTCAAGGAATATATTCCATTCTCCACCATTCAGTCAGAACAAAAGAAGCTTCTTTGATGAGAAGCAAAACATCTTCAAAGAAAAATGAAGTCCAGTTGCCTTTTCAAAAAGGCATCTTGGGGTCTTAGCATACAAATGTATGATGCTGTGGCTTGTGATTTCCAGCAATGTTTGCATTCTTTTCTGCAAGTCACAACTAGTTATTGAGGTAATGGGAAGAAGATAGGCTATAGTGGTTTTCATTAAATGCTAGGGTGCAATAACTGCCTCAGAAAAGACCATGCAAAGTATATTGGTGTCAAGTCACAAAATTCTCTTTATAGTAGACAGAGCATCTGCTATTTGCTTTTGCTTCATAAATGCTTCAACAGTACATACATGCTTTCCAACCCCTTTCAAACTTAGAGGAAAAGTTTGTATTGAATTAATGAGCTAGTTACTTTATTAAATGCATCATGAAATATCTCTATTGTACAATACAGCAGATGCCCATTGAACATGATAAAATGATACAAATAAATAAAAGCACTTATCAGGAGTTCAACTTATATAAAATCTTTTTTTTTTCATAACTGAAGATGGAGGTGAATTCTGAAGCTAAGCACAATACCAACTGCTCTTTCTATATAGTGATAGATATAAAGCATTTTATAGCTCCTAGATCACTGATGTGATGACCCGGATCATGGCACAAAAATAACGAAGTCATAAAAGTAGATAAATTCCCTTTAATACCTCCAATTTGGCCCCCAATGTCCAGTTATCCTTGGCTGGAGTTCAAACTCTTCCAAAACAATCTATAATGGGAAGAAATGCAGTCCAAACTCAAAGTAAAGATAAATCAGAAATTGAAAAAACCAACACAAACCATGCTGAAGTAATTAACACGGCAGGCCAGGATAACAAATTGCAGATTTCCAAAAGATTAGGAAGCACACAAAGTTGGGAGGACACCAAAGATTGACAAAGATAATGCACGCTTTGTTTCCAGCAAGGTGCTGTGTGCAAACGCCCTTCTTATATCCTGTTCTCCCAGCTGCAACTAATGAAAGGGATCAGGGCCTTTTTCTCTCCTGTAAGCTATGTTGCTCCCTTCTCTGTTCCTCCCTGCATGCCCTAGGATGAAGAGGGGGTGGGCTTGGGTCTTCCTCTGAATGCCTAGCTGGATTGTGCCCTTCCCCCGTTTCTTCCACAGTCACCAGAGCCACACTCCCACTCCCTGTCAGCTGCTAAATCTCCCCCTCAGAATCAGACTCCAACAAGGGCATGACAACTGTTGCTTCAACATCTTCTTTATACTCTGAACAATTACTTTAACCCCCTTGACTCTCAGTAAGTCAGCTTAAAAATTACTAGATTTTATGTTCCAGAAAGATCTGAGACAAGTCCAAATAACAAGGAATATTCTTTCAGTCTTTCTCTATGGTAAAAAATGCACATGCACATGAAGATTTAATGTACAGCAGTCCTTACAATCAAATTGGGGCCAGAGTTTCCATTGCTAACCAAAATTTGCATCATAAAGCAATGTGGTTGTAAAGCACATTACTTAGCAACTGCAATCCAGGTATTCCCCATTGCTGTCATTAGCCAAATTCTACTAGTCATTAGTTGAAAACCCACTGATTCTTAGCATTCCAGGCCTGATCCCTCGCAGCCTCAAGTCTCAGTAAGAGGAAATGGGGATTGAACAAATAGGTCTTGAAATTAAGTGTTTTGAATTCTAATAGTAAGCTGGAAATTCCAATTTGCATGTAGTGCTAAACAAAAATTACAAATTACAAATTCTCTGATTGATTCCTGCTGATAAGCGCATTTTGGTAGCGTATAGCAGAACATGTTCGTTCAAAATAAACTAGATTTTTAAGGACTTTGCATTATTATTGCATGTTACATTTGTTATTCCCATGGAAGTTTCAGTTTGTATTGGATGTTGCAACTAATCATCTGACCAATGGAATATACAGAGATTACCATATGTTCAAAAAATGTATAAGGTAAACAAATTACATGATATTTGTAATTTGCTAATTGCTTATCAGATGGAATTTAAGGTATTGGCATGATATTAATCTTTAAAGTTCTAACAACTGACTATCTAATGGACAGCCTCCTTCATTATGATTCTGTTTTACTAATAAAATTTGCAAGATAATCCTTTTGAAGATGCTTCTGGATCAAACCTTTCATTCTGGCAGATGGCAAAGGACATTGGACAACAAAGATTTTGCTTCCTGAACATTTTTGGGTGTATCTTACAGAGTTTGGGCTGCCGGTAATCATGTACTATTTTATAGTAATTTTTTATTTGTACAATTATATAAAATTTACTAATTTTCACTTGCATTATAAGATACCTTGTGTAGCCTATGCATATTCAGGCATGCATTTAGGGCATATTGCATAACATTTACATAACAGGTATAGTTTGGGCGTGCCTAGGCATATTTAGGTTGAATGGATGCAGCCTGGAAAGGCTATAAAAGCAGCTTGCATGCACAGATGCTACTGATTTTATTGATATCAGTTTCCATGTATTTTGATGTGATTGTTTCAATGCATAGAGTTGTGTATATACATGTAATTTATATAACAAGTAACTGGTAAGGCTTACTATAGGGCGATTGTTGATAGCAGAAATGCCTAGCCAGTGTCAGAAGAACTGTGATGTGTTCACCTACATTTGTTCCAAGTACACGTTAAACCTCAAAAATGCACCACGACTGGAGTTTTTAAGAAAGCACTTTTATTATAAGATTGGTGACCAATGCAAGGCATGGGCTCTTCGCATTTGTTGTGCAAGCTATGCTATTGCATTTAGAACTTGGCTCAGAGAAACTCAGAAATCACTGCCATTTGCAGGTTTGTCTCCTATCCTTGGTTTCCTTGTCATGGTCAGAGCACAGTCTGATGGCAATGTGTTTCTCAAGGGCTGTACACACACACCCTGCAGGGAGGGCAGGACCTATTAGATTGGTGTTCTCTCGTCGACTAATGGACCTGGATGGGTTCCAGAAGGAGCTGGAGGTTATAACTGAAGATCTACTGTTCAGTCCAGCCGAGCTCTTAGTCATTGTTTGGAATAGGAAGGTGACTGAGGCTTTGGAGAGGATTGCGCCCATGCAATCTCTCTTCACCCATACACCTCACTGTGCCCCATGGTATACAGAGGAACTGAGAGGGATGAAACGCATGAGGAAACATCTAGAATGCCACTGGTGGAAGACAAGAGATGAACTCGATCGGACATGGTAAGAGTTGCTACTAAGGCTTACCTTGTGGTGATTTGTGTGGTGAATTGTAAATACTTCACACTAATTGTGTCTGCAGATAATCACCCAGTGACCCTCTTTAAGGGGAGCCTCCTCCTCCTCCTGGGGAAGGAGGAGATTGAGGTCCACCTGAAGGGGTGCACTGAGGAATTTGTGGATTTTCTGGAAGACAAAATCACTTGACTTCATTCCCAGTTAGATACCGGCATGATTGCTGGTCCGGTGGAAGCCGCTGAGGCAGGTTCTTGCCCTATTATCTGGGAACAGTTTGACCTTTTGCTCCTGAGGAAGTAGATAGGATCCCAGGGAGCATGCGTGCAATCACCTGTGTTTTAGATCCTTGTCCCTCCTAGCTTGTGAAAGCTTCCCAGGAGGTGACAGGCGGGTGGACTCAGGCAGTGATTAATGCTTCCCTACAGGAGGGGTTGGTGCCCCAGCACTTTAAGGAGACTGTGGTCCATCCTCTTCTTAAGAAGCCATCGCTGGACTCCACCCAGTTAGATAATTTCTGACCTGTCTCCAATCTTCTCTTTTTTGGAGAAGGTTGTTGAGAAGGTGGTCATGTGGTCAAACCTCATCCAGAGGTTTCTGGATGAAACAGATTATTTCAAGCCCTACCAGTCAGGATTCCGGCCTGGATTTAGGACAGAAATGGAATTGGTCGCACTTTTGGATGATCTCTGGCGGGAGTGGGATGGGGTAGTGCATCCATCCTTGCTCTATTTGACCTCACGGCGGCTTTCAATACCATCGACCACGGTATTCTGGGAGTTTGGGGGATGGGAGTGGGAGGCCTTGTGCTGTCCTGGTTCACTTCATTCCTCTGCAGCCATTCTTGGTCAGTGTTGCTAGGAGGAGAGAGATCCAGCCCTCGCCCATTGCTTTATGGGGTTCCGCAGGGCTCAATACTCTCTCTGCTTCTGTTCAACATTTATATGAAGTCGCTGGGTGAGATCGTCTGTCACCATGGACTGAGGTATCACCAATATGCAGATGATACTCAGCTCGTGGTGAGTTAAGTGATGCCGTGTCCTCCCTCTCACAGTGCCTGGAGCCTGTTAGGGTCTGGATGAGGAGCAACAAGTTGAAACTAAACCCTTGCAAGACTGAGTTGCTCTGGGTTTCAGGTTAGTTGGCTCAGGGAGAATTACCATCTTTGGTCTTGGACAGGGTAGTACTTCCTCAAACAAACCCTGTGCATAATCTAGGAGTTTTCCTGGAGTCACGATTCCTGCTCAAAGAGCAGGTAGCAGTCGTGGCCAGGAGGGCCTTTGCGCAACTGTGGGTTGTGCACCAGTTATACCCTTTTCTGGACCATCAGTCCCTACTCACAATCACCCTTTCCCTGGTCACTTCCGGTCTTGAGTACTTCAACACGCTCTACATGGGGCTGCCCTTGAAGAGCATCTGGAAGCTCCAATTGGTGCAAAAGGCAGCAGCCCGCATGGTTTTGTTTAGACATGTATCACCTCTCCTGCAGGAACTACACTGGTTGCCAATTTGCTTTCGGGTGCAATCAAGGTGCTGGTTGTCACTTTTAAAGCCCTTCTTGACTTGACACTAGGTTATCTGAGGGACTGTCTCTTGCTGGTTACATCTACCTGAATCATCAGAGAGGAAAGGCAGGGAATGTTGTGGATCCCGTCCCTGAGAGAGATACACCTGGTGGGACCCAGAAGAAAGGCCTTCTCCCTCTCTCTGGAAAATTATTCTCCCAGAGATTAGAACAGCGCCCACTCTATAATCTTCTGGAAGGCCCTGAAGACCTGGTTCTGCTAGTGGGCCTGGGAACCCAGAACGGGATGGAGCTCATTAAATGGCTCATTTGATCTGCTGTTGCCAGGGCGGGGGGTGGGAGTTGGGGGTGATTTTGTTACATTGTACAATATTAATTTATTTAATTATTTTTGTTGTTTTTATTGTTTTAAATGTGGTTTATATTCTGTAAGCTGCCTTGAGTCACCATGGGTGTATAAGCAGCAATATAAATTCAATAAATAAATGAAAATAAGACATTAATTAAATACCCCAATCTGCCTTCAACCATGAGAGCAGTGCCACATGACAACAATGTGCCAGTACTGAAACCACCAAGAAATGGAGTTTAGATGAAACAGATGAAGATGCTGCACTAGTCAGGCACATACATTCACAATGATCTGAATTTTGAATTGGATATATCTGACGAGCCTCATCTCATAACACAATCAACATTAACTGACCTGGTCAAAGAGTTATGTTTATAACATTCCATTTTATAGAAATCAGTTTTTACACAGTATCTGTTGGCTACGCTGCACACATGAAAGAAACATATAAAAACATAGAACTTTTATTGAAGCACATCCTGTACAGCACATACAACTGGAATATCTATGAAAATCTAAAAGTAGTGGCTCTACTGCTTGGAATGCTGCAGGTGCTGCTCTTACATATGTGAATGGGACAGATGTATAAGAGAATCCACTCTGATTGCCACTCTGGAAGACTTCAATTCCACGACAGAAGAATGAACCACTTGTTGACCCAGGAAAGATATTTTTGTCCCTGCTTCGCATAAAATTTGAACTGTTGAAAAATTTTGTGAAAATGATAAACAAGGGATAGTTAAAGTCTTTTTTTATATATGAGACAGATGTTTCCAAGAATAACTGATACCAATATTAAGGAAGACATTTGGTGGTCCACAGATCAAATATGTCACCAGTGACAAGCGGTTTAAAGGCCTGTTAGGCCAAGTTTTTAAGGAAGCAAAATTGAAAAATTGTCCGATTGTCTCTTCTATTGCTCTGGGATTAAGGAATGCACACCTTAGGAGCAGCATAGTTTACATTGGAGTTTGGTGTCATCGACAAAACCAACAACTTTATTAGAGAATAATCTTTTATGAGCATAACTTATTCGCAATTAGAAATTGCATAGAATTCATAAATTTAGGGGTTTTTTAAAATTACAGTTAGTCCTTAACTTTCAAGTGAAGTGAGTTAGTGCCCATTTTATAATATTTTTTATCAGAGTCATTAAAAAATCTGTCTTCTCTCATTGATTTGGGTTGTTGGCAGTCCCTTGGAAAAGTCAAAAACTGTGATTCTGGGACATTATAAATACATACCAGTTGCCAAGCACCCAAATTTTGATCACAGCAGTTCAGGATGCTGCAAAGACTATAAGAAGGAGCCATCATAACTTGAATGGTTACTAAAAGAAATGGCCATAAGTCAATGACTACCTGTATTAATTTTAAATTTTGTTTTCAACATTCTGGATTTTTTTTTTTTTAAAAAAACCTTTAGTTCCCTTGAGTGCTTATGTACATAAAAAGTCACAATTTGTGATTGGGCTTCTACACATACAGTATGTTTACTATGATACTAAGATCTCTAATTAAACTGTTATTTAATCTTTTTCCCTCATGATGGTAATGTAAAAGGCAAATTTATAATGAAGGCTACTTTGAATCATAATTTTATATAAACTTTTTATTTTTTAAAAAGGAGTCATCTTGTTTTTGCTACATCAAGATGATATTCTAATTGTAGTCACAGTTAATTTTACAGAGTACTGTTTTTTTAATCTATGTAATCCAATAAGCATGTAATTTCAGAATGTATTTGCGACATCAACTTTAATTGGGAAAAATAAATGGTACTGTTAATAGCGGAAAAACCTTGCCCTTTCTGAAACCTTGTGGGGAAGCGGAGATATTTCTGTCTCCTTTCCTCAGGAGTAAGATCCACATTAATCTGCTGCAGCCTACATGTACAATGGAAATTTCCTGATATTGGCTCAAAAAGAAGACCCCAAAAGATAGAAACAAAGCTTCTAAAGTGTAAAAACCCTATATATTTATTAAATTAAAAAAGGTGGACTTCACATCATTTAACAACCTAGTGCAGAACTGAAAATGTGAACTTGTGCGCGGCTTTGAACACACAGCGATTTCATGCGCTTGGCTTCCAACACACCTTGGGCAGCTGCAGTGAATAGAGTGGGCAAAGCATGGAAATCAGTGGGCTGCGTGGATGGGGTGGGCGAGCCAGAGGGTGAGATATATAGGACGGATAGCACTGTACAAGTGGGCGGGCTCAGCCAGTTTTCAGAACTACTGGTACGGGTGAACTAGTCTGAATCGGCAGCAGCCAACCTCTGGAAATAGCCCTTCTCACATGCAAGCAACTCTGGGAATAATAAACAGATATTTACAGAGACACTGCCAAGCTTCCCATGTACAACAAGTACTCTCCAGCTTTCCTATCTTGTCACCAGACTTTACATCTATGTCTGGAACCAAGTTCTGGAGATTTCCTTAACAAATGCATGTATGTATCTGGAGGATAGAGGATAGATTCTAATATTTTCATTGCATATTGCAAAAATACTAATACAACTGATATTGTCATATGATATTGATAGATCAGGCTAGAAAACAGATGCTGTGCAATCTAAGCTCCTATCCTTCAATTTACTACAGTGTAATTGAATATTAATGGAAGTTATATGTAAAATAAGGTGCCCTAATTAAACATGACATATACAGACATATACACACAAGAAAAGACTTTGGAAATGTGGCATAGCAAGCATAAATGTACACATATTCTATTGTAAACAATTCCGTTTCTTATTCTCAGTGCTGAGTGCTATGCTAGAGATGTAGCTGTTTAAGCAAATATACTTTCTTCTCTATGGAAAGGGAATGGATTGATGAATGGCATTCGAACTAAAACTATGTAGTATGACCCATTGAGATTTCTAGATAAGTAAGCTTAGGAAACCTAGTCCAGTCAATATAATGATTTAAATTTCTTTTTTGTCTTCTCCTGGTATAGAGGGTGAGTTTGTCCAGGGAATTGTCTTTTTATCCATGGAGGACCCTGGTTTTTTTTTTTTTAAAGAGCCTCTAATGGATAAAGGAGCCAGCATTTCAGAGACTGTCATCAGTGGATGATAATAAAAGAAAGTTAGGTTTAGCATGCTTTCCCCAATTTCCTATGTATTTCCCACGTTTAACAGTTTTGTAGTGCACCTCTCCCTATTAACCAGTATTTAAGGACAAAATAATTTTTTTCATTTCCAATAAATACAGTAATTCCCTTTTACTCTTACAATTCTCCACCTTATTCATATATAAAAGAGGTAGAGTTGGCATATTCTAAATAGAATCTGAATTTTTGCCTGGCAGAAATAAAAAAAGAAATGAGTCAGTTAAGAGTTCGTTAATCAAAACATGGAATAAACAATAAGATTTCATATATTCAAACAAAGTATTTCTGTTTGTTTTATATTGTTGTGCCTAAGAAATAAAACTTGAAACTGCAGTTTTTTCTGTCTCGGAACATGTTGTGGGTTATGTAATGTTGGCTAAATAACGCATAATTAAAATGCAATCATAATCATATGATAATGTTGCTACATTATGCTTAGAAGTATTTTAAGTGGCTGGTTTACAAGACAGAGCAAGCAACAAGGATTGCACAGGTACACCACAGATTTACTCTCTTTTCATACTAATTATCAGTTTTTGTTTTCTATGTCAACAGGTCCTCCTAGCAATGCATGCTAATGTTGAAGACAGAGGTATCAAGGGAGATATAACACCTTTAATGGCTGCTGCTAATGGAGGCCATGTCAAAATTGTTAAGTTGCTGCTAGCTCATGGTGCTGATGTCAATGCACAGTCTTCAACAGGTAAATATATTATAAAGAAGTAGAGAGCTTGGAACTCTGTTACATTTTTAATATATAGAAGAATTTGTATGCAGATTTATTTAATATCAGTTTTAAAAATAATGAATTTCTTCAGAGATTAACATATAGGACAGTGAAAACAACTGAAATGTTGATATAGTTAAGCAAGGATATTTTATAATTCACTTAAATAAGTTTTCTTTGTGAACATTATATAAAGATCTTGTCTGATTCTCTAAAATGTTGCCAAGGTTTTCACAATTTCTTTATAAAGGCTGCTAGAATTTGCTTACATTTAGAACATTTATGTGATCTGACAAAGTATATTGTTTCTCTGCAGCGCTTTGGATTCAATTCAGAAATTGAGATGTTGATATGCAGATGGAACAGCTCCTAACTCCTAAGAACAGCTGTGTTTTGGGAGGTGCACAGCTGCAGTTGCTGGACCATCCTTGAAACAGACAACTGTCTTTAGGAGTTGCAGGCAAATGCTATGTATATGCTCATGGACACTTTAAAGAACCATTTTGGGATCAGATCCTAATTATTTGATCCTTGAATTTAAAACTACATTATTTTATGTCACTTCCACCTGTAGAGATGACACAAAAAGAATTGTGTCACCTCCTAGCATAAAGGTTTTTATGAAGGTGAATTTAAGTCACTTCTCACAGGCCAATTAAATGAAAAGAACATAACTGAAAAGAACATAAGTTCAGTACTTTCCTAGGGAGAAAATAAAAGAAATCTGTCCACCCATCCATCCATGATAAGGTCTGTGATTATTTTCAAATTATCTTGAGAATAATAATTCAGAACCAATAAACCACTAAGCTAGCATTTCCCTCTTCAGTAAATCTATAATTAGTTGTTTAATTAAGCAATTCTAGATTTGGGGGAAGCCCATTGCAATTTTCTTCCCCTGATCTAAATTACATCATTTTCATGAAAGAGAAATATTTAATTTTGTACTCTTTGCTGCTGCTGCTGCTGCTGCTTCTCCTCCTCCTCCTCCTTCCTCCTCCCTTCTTCCTCCTCTTCCTCCTTCACAATTCTCAAGGGCGACAGGCAAAACAAAGGAAAGGACTAGAAGCACTCAGGCATTGGCTTTGATTTTCATTGTAGTGTCAACCTTCCTTAGAAAAGCTATGGGTGTATATATTATGGTCTCCTGAAATCATCTTAGTATTTTTCGTTATGCTTCTTTTTAATATCACCTGTAACCCTATCTTTCTTTGCTAATTGCTATAAGCTTTTCTCCACTTGTTTCCATAGATTGATCTTTTAAAAGACTATTTAACTAGAATAACAAGCTCAGCTTTAGCCACTGGCTTGTTTATACACATAATTATTGAATTAAAAGTTGAAAGGAGTTCAGTTTTCAGTACTTGGCAAGTTTGGTACTCATGACTCAGTATTTTAATCTCTGAGGAAGCAATTACAGGAACTGCAACCATATTATTATTATTGAAACATTTACACCACTGGGAAGATATTCTGGAAGCTCAGAATATCTTCTGGTATAGTGAAATCACCAATTGTGAAAGAAGCATCCAATAAAAATGAAACATCATTACAAGATTAGTGCAACAGGTCTGCTTAAAAATAGCAAGTTTTAAACATGTTCTGAACATAGGCTTTCTTGGCGGAGTTTTTCTGCAACAGGTGATTTATCAAGGAAATATGTGTCCAGGTGAAACTTGATTCAGGGTTTCTTTGACAATATTCAAAGCTCTCCACTGAATCAATTTTTAAAAGGCATGATATATTGATATAGTTATGTAGTTTTTCTTGGCAACAGTACAGAAATGATCTACCTCATTCCCTCATTTTTTTTGACTTTCCAGTCTAATCTATAATTTAGGATATTGTGGTGGCTTTCCATCCAGAATCTAATTAGGATTAAATTTTAGGATTTAAGATCATTCCAGTTGAGTTAGATTATGCTCTTCAGACCACTCTGTCACGGATGTTATATTTTTTAATGTGTATGTCACAGGTTCTTTTTAAACTAATTTTGACTCAAATGGTCCATCAAAAGCATGGAACTCTAGGCAATTGGATATTTATGCCTCCCTATAAGTGTTAGGGATATGTTTTATTTTGAGAGAAATATCCCAGATACAAAAGTGAAGCATACATATATATATAAATGTGTGAATTCTTTCCATGTCTATTTTCTTATATTACATACTATTTGTATTGCCATTTGTATACAGTGTTCTCTGTACTATATACCTAGCAGCCTGCTGTTTCCCAGTGTACATCCAATTATGTCCCATATTCATCAGTGAGCTTGATATAGTTTTTCTGGGTGGAGCTCTAAAAAGCTCAGTACAATCTGCTTATACTCTTTGTGATGGTTATCATTTTATGATACTGTCAGCATAAAATGAGTACCATTTTATAATAATGCCACCACAACCTGGACTTTAAGAGTATAGTACAATAATGCTAATGTATTTATTTTAAAATTTTTGATAAACCTTTTATTATTGCGATTTTAGTAACAAGGTTGGTAGTAATGGTAATTCTAAAAACAACTAACATTTTAAAAATAGTGTAGCCAAATGTTAATGTTAATTAAAACATTTTTTAAAAGGATATGATGAAATGGAAATGGGTTATTTAGGTAAGGAGTGTGTGTGTGTGTGTGTGTGTGTGTATATACACACACCCCTTGCCTACATAACCCTTCTCCATTTCGTGTATATGTGTGTGTGTGCACTTAAATGCTACTCTTGTTGTCAAACAATTTGGGCAACTTCAGAGCTCCTTCAGTTTGTTCTTCAAGTTAATTGAAGACCTAGTGCGGGGGTTGCCAACCTTTTGGACCTCAGGGACCACCAAACTCATAATTTTAAATCCTGTGGACCACTAATAAGAATTTTGACTGACGGTGGCTTGCTGATGTCGGTAGGAAAGTTGGTCTCATATTCCAGAGCTGCAATAACCACAGTAGTCCCTTTTGCCATCCTGGAGCTGCTCTAAGATGACCAAAGAGCCAGTCCTGTGACTACTGTAGCTTTGGAATATGGGACCGACTTTCCCACCAATGTCAGCAAGCTACCCTGGGGCAGATGACTCCCAAAAAGCAGCTAGGCCATCTTTTCGAGGGATGTCCGATTTTTTTCCCCACTGCATCACCTGGCCCCCAGGCCGCTTCTTTTGTGGCCAAAAAGAGCGAGCAACATGCCTCGCCTGGCTCCCTGCCGGCTAAGCACTGCTGCTGGGGGTGGGGAGGGAGGGAGGGAGAGAGAGAGAGAGAGAGAGAGAGAGGACTGATCTAAACTCGGAGGGCTGATGGTGATGTCTGTCTGTCCTCTCTCTCTCTCTCTCTCTCTCTCTCTCTCTCTCTCTCTCTCTCACTCACACACACACACACACACACACACACGCACGCACACAAGAGAGAGAGAGAGAGAGAATCCCAAATAAAAAATGATCGGTAGGAAAATGGGGTGGGGGATTTTCTTGCAAACTTTTTTCCCGGGTCTCTGCAGAAAAAGCAGAAGCAGCAGAGACCCTAGGAAAATCCCCAAAACAGTCTGCAGGAAAATCTCCCACCCCGTTTTCCTACCGATTGATCATTCTTTATTTGGGATCGCAGGATATCGTCTCCAGCTCCATTCTTAGGGGGAGAGACAGACAGACAGACAGACACACACACACACATGCAAGAAAAGCAGCAGAAGCAGCAGAAGTCTTTCTTTCTCTCCCCCAAACTTGAGTCTTCATTAGACTTGTTGCACCAGCGCAGCCTCTTGGAGCAGGATACCTTGCAGGGTCCCAAAGACTCATTTCTGCCAGTGTTTGGAAGAGAGAGAGAAAGACTTTTACTGCTTTCCTTGCATGCAGCCAAAAGCAGAAGAAGAAAGAAGCAGAAAGAAGCAGTCTGGTGGCCAGGCCTGGTGCGTGGGGCAAGTGAGGCGAGTTCCTCCACTCCACCCTTTCCCCCCTCCCCCCACTACCTCGTGTTGTTTACAATGCAAGCCTTGTGTTCCCACGGGCGGCGCAGCCTTGTGTTCCTGCGCAGCCTGGATTAATTGTTTTGGGAAGGACATTTCTCTGCGGACCACCAAAATTTTCTTGCGAACCACCAGTGGTCAGCAACCTGCCAATTGGCAACCACTAACCTAGTGCACATATTTATAATAGTTACTTAAGTCAGCTCACTTGCTAAAATCTCTATGGATGATGTCATTAGCTTATTTTAATGGACTCTATTTGGCAATTTCCTGAGGCAGGTACATAAAGTTACTATATTCAGATTAACTGACATGACTCAGGAACCATTGAAACAATGGCCCATATTCACTATTATAAGAATATTCATTCAGAGTGGTTTCACTTTCAAATAAAATATCAAGATCAATCTGAGTTATATTTGTAAATCAGACCAGTTGGATTGGTGTACATGGCATCTGCAGTGTAGGGACTTTTTCCTGCCTTTCCTGTCAAAATTGCTCCCAGGCAGATTTTTGGAGCAGATTTTTGGAGGGCTGTTGGCAGAAGCTTTAGGAACATAGACTGTCCAAAATTGCCTGTTTTTCTATTTTGTTTCTAGAGCAGTTTTTAGAAAAAAAAATCAGAAAACTTACACTATTTAGGCAGCTGAAATGATCAAAAGGCCTCTCATACAAACTTTCGTAATCCAAATGGTGAGCCAATGAATGAATGTGCTTAATCATGAAGCTGTTGGACTAGTACTGGGAAAATGGATTCAAATGGCTTTGGGTTGATCTAACTCAGCCAAACTCATAGTTTATTGTTGTAAAGAAGGGGGAGAAAGGGCTATGCATAGTTTGGAACTTCTGAAGAAAATACCCAGGATGTATATCTTTCAAATAAATGCACTTAAGAGAAGTAATAATCTTTTTGTATTGTAGATGAAAACTAAATATTGTGAGAGTCTTAGCCCAAAATATAGAATTATAGAATAACATATTTGGACATGATCTTAGAGGCCTTTTAGTCCAATTCAGGCAGGATACCTTGTTCCTTTCTGGATGAATAGCTGCCAATCACTTCTTAAAAACTTCCAGTGCTGGAGCATTCAGAACTTCTGGAGGCAAGCCATTCCGCTGATTAATTGTTCTAACTATCAGGAACAGTTCTGGGTTAGTTCTAGGTTGGTTCTGTCTTTAATAAGTTCCCTCTGTTACTTCTTGTCCTGATTTCAAGTGCTTTGGAAAATAGGCTGACCCTCTCTTCTCTGTGACAACCCCTCAAATATTGGAACACTGCTATCATGTCATCCCTAGTCCTGTTCATTAGACTGAACATACTCAGTTCCCAGTTATTGACCTTTTATAGATAGATAGATAGATAGATAGATAGATAGATAGATAGATAGATAGATAGATAGATATCAATTATTGAAGGCTTTGGCAGAAACAAAAATTGAATTTAGGATTTATTATACTATACTAAATAACATATATATATAAAACATGACTGAAGCAAAAACAACAATTACAGGTGGGAGGTGGTTGGAAAGGCCTATTATGCATGCAAGGGCTACATTGATTAATGATATATAAATGCATAGATCTCTGTAATGGTAGCTTACAGATCTCTGTAATGGTAGCTTAATACTCTGACAATGTCAGCAAAGGCTGACGAAAGCTTAGTAAGTACAATAAATATAATTTTTAGTTCTGGAGATCGCAGGATGTCTGCTTCTTCTTTTACAAGTATACCTGGAACTTGTATTTTTAGAACAGTTGGTTAAGATATAGATATATATATATAAATGTTCAAAGTATAAATGGATATCTCAATACATATTTTTTTCTAAATAGGCAATACAGCACTCACTTATGCTTGTGCTGGAGGCTATGTAGATGTTGTGAAGGGCCTATTAGAATCTGGTGCTAGTATCGAGGACCATAATGAAAACGGCCACACTCCTCTTATGGAGGCAGGGAGTGCTGGACATGTTGAAGTTGCCAGAGTTCTGTTAGAAAATGGAGCTGGAATCAATACGCATTCTAATGAATTTAAGGAGAGTGCGCTTACGCTGGCTTGTTATAAAGGTAAAATATTGTAATCTTTCAATAATTAACCATATTCTTTAATAGAGTTTTATAAAGAAATTTCAAGTCCTGCTAAAGAATGTTTATTTATTAGGATTGAATTTGATTATTTGCTCTGTTTTTCTTCCAATTAATAAATTGAATAATATTATAATTTTTAATTTAAATAATATTAAATATGATTAGTACTTAGCTCTACATATATTTATCTTTGTCAGGATGGTATTCTAATGCTGATGGAAAGAATACTTAAATTTCAAACATTCAGTACTAGAATATGT
Source organism: Pseudonaja textilis (assembly GCF_049901715.1). Lineage (NCBI taxonomy): Eukaryota > Metazoa > Chordata > Lepidosauria > Squamata > Elapidae > Pseudonaja > Pseudonaja textilis. Next base: position 83,515,478 of record NC_142008.1, on the reverse strand, counting down.
AGCTAAATAATTTTTTCCTCTTTAAACACTCTTTCCCTCCAGCATTCTGTTCTTTAAAGACAAAAAAAAAATGAAATTCAAAGAACCCACTTGGATTCTCGAACCACTTTCATTGTCCTGTTAAATTTTTACTTCTTTTTTTTCTAATTTTCATATTCTAATTGAAAGTCAGTGTCTTTGTACTTTCTCATCATGAGGAAATGTTTTTGGATTACCTGTCTTCTAGAGCCTTATAAGAGTTTATATTTGAAAGCATATGTTAAAATAGCTATGCCTTTTCAAGAGCTCCGCTTTTCCCATTCATTGGAGACCCAGAGTAAAACTTTCTGTTTTATTATATGGTCTTCTGAATAACAGAGTTTTCAGTTCTTCACGTTAATGAAATAATTAAAATAGATTTTCCATACAGGTTTTGAGAATTCTTGCTTTTGGTTATTAAGATTGTATCTTTGGTGAACAAATATATGTGAATATGAGCTGAAATTTTGAATGAATTCTGATCTTCAAGATTCTTTTTTTTCTCTCTTTTAGGCCATTTAGAAATGGTGAGATTTTTGCTGGAAGCTGGTGCAGATCAGGAACATAAAACAGATGAAATGCATACTGCATTAATGGAGGCATGCATGGTAAGAGTCCTCAAAAGTAAAGCAAATATATCAAGTTTGGTTTAATTTCCTTTGTAGTTTTACAATTTTAAAAAGCAATGCAACAATTTACTTGATGAAAAGGCTACCAAGTTACATGTAGTCTTCCGAGCTAAGCTGGGAGCAAAATTCACCCTCTCTTTTAAACAGTTGGAATGACATTTAAAAGAATAAAATGAAGTCTTTAAACCATAAGTCAGACATTTTTCCCAATTAAAAGTAATAAAAATAATAATAATAATAATAATAATAATAATAATAATAATAATAATAGTAATAGTAATAATAATAATAATATTAAAGGAATAATAACTATTCCTCTTGAAAAACTCAGTTATTTGCATTGGGTTTGTTTTTTAAGACATAAAATGAGTATCTTTGCAGATATTTAAAACACTTAATTCATTTCTTTAAAAACAAAATAAATTGGACCAATTTTTCAGTTTTTCTTCAAACAATCTTGAGTATCCTAAGAAAATTCCCCATCTATTTACTAGAAAAACCTATTCTTCCTTTTTTCCTGTGATTGCCTCAGACATGCTAAAGGATTCTGCTAGTCTCTAGAATAAATGTGAGGTGCAAAAAAAAAAGTCCCTTCAGATAAATGAAAGTGTATTTCACTTTAGCTTGCAAATTACTTTCTGGAGGAGCATTTTTATCTGGCTTTTATATGCTTATTTTACTTGCGATCAGTGGCTAGTAGCCTTGATGGAACCATGACTTCTGAAGGCCATCTGATAGAAAATTAGTGGGTTCCCTTGCTTGGCTACTGTACGAACAGACTGCTGGACTAGTTAAGTCAGGGTCTGTTCCAGCACACTTTGTATATGTTCATACACACTTTTATTTTTGCTTTCTAGGATGGGCATGTAGAAGTTGCTCGTTTACTTCTTGATAGTGGTGCTCAAGTAAACATGCCTGCTGATTCCTTTGAATCTCCATTGACTTTAGCAGCCTGTGGTGGACATGTAGAGCTGGCTGCATTATTAATTGAGAGGGGGGCAAACTTAGAGGAAGTAAACGATGAAGGATATACGCCATTAATGGAAGCCGCCCGAGAAGGTCATGAGGAGATGGTAGCATTGCTTCTTGGTCAAGGTAAAAGTATAACTGTATCAATTGTATAACTGTATGTCTCAGCCTATGGTGAGTTTAGTGATTCTGTGACCTCCCTCTTGCAGTACCTGGAGGCTGTTAGGGGCTGGATGGGGAGCAACGGGTTGAAACTAAACCCTGGCAAGACTGAATGGCTCTGGGTTTGGGGTTCTTTGACCCATGAAGAATTCAAACCATTGATCTTGGATGGGGCGGCATTGCCCTAAACAGACACCGCGAGTAATTTGAGGGTTCTCGAAGAGCAGGTATTAGTTGTGGCCAGGAGGGTCTTTGTGCAGTTGCAGGTTGTGTACCAGTTATGCCCTTTCCTGGACCAACAATCACTTCTCATGGCCATTCATGCCCTACTCCCCTCCCATCTTGACTATTGCAACATGCTCTACATGGGGGCTCCCCCTGGAGACCCTCCGGACGCTTCAGTTGGTGCAAAATGCAGCAGCCTGCATAATTTTGTGCAGACCTTGGTGTGCATATGTTTCACCTCTCCTGTGGGAACTCAATTGGTTGCCAGTTTGCTTTCAGGTGCAATTCAAGGTGCTGGTCATTGTTATGACTCCCCTTCAAAATTCAAACGAACAAAACAGAAAGCAGCCGTTTCACAGTTAAATCAAACGGAAAGAAGTCTTACAAGATAACGGCTGGCAGAAACCTCACAGCATAAATCTTTACTCTGTCCGGCAAACCAGTCCTGGCAATAAATCTCCAGTCTCAGAGCTTCTTGCTGTAACGTCCTCACTCAGATAGTCACTTTGTTCCTGGCAAAATGTACCAGCCCAGCTGTGTCCTTTTATACTCATTGAGGCAACGTGCTAATTTACTGACTCGCTCTCCTCATTTGCTCCAGCTGATTTTGCCTTTTCAACCGTCTTCTATTTTTTACATTTAACCACAAATTTTCCAAGTTCTCATCTCCACTAGAAGACTCTCTCAAAACTTCCCTGTCAGACATTCCTGGCTGTTGATCAGATAAGGAACCAGAGGAGGTCAAAGGTCCTGACAATTCTAATACATCAGGTCTGTCGTCCTTTGTCACGTCCATTCTCCTCATCCTGGTTATCAGTCCAATCACTGATCCATGCCAGCTCATATTTTTCTGTCATAACCTCCTCACTTGAACTCATATCAGTCACAGGAGCTGAATCCAAGCCCGGAGCCACAACAGGTCATCATTTTTAAACCCCTTAATGGCTTGGGTCCAGGTTATCTGAGGCACTGTTTCTTGCTGGTCATATCTACCCAATCCATTAGAGCGGGAAGACAGGGAATATTTCAGGTCCCATCCCCTAGGGCAGTGGTTCTCAACCTGTGTGTTGCGACCCGTTTGGGGGTTGAATGACCCTTTCACAGGGATTGCCTAAGACCATCAGAAAACACATATTTTTGATGGTCTTAGGAACTGAGCCATAATTTTATGGTTGCAGGTTACCACAACATGAACTGTATTAAAGGATCATGACTCGCAACCCTTTTGTGGGTCGAACGACCCTTTCACAGGGGTCGCGTAAGACCATCAGAAAACACATTTTTTTGATGGTCTTAGGAACCGAGCCATAATTGATTGTTAGAAATGCCAATACACATTTCCAGCACTCTCTCCTCTGTCCTGAAGTAGAATTGAGTAGGGGAAAGGGAGCAGGAGGAAGGGTAGGAGGGAAGGAGAAGCCCGACAGGCTTTCCTTTGGAATGTGGGGGAGACCAAATGCCCAGACCAAAAGAGCGCCAAGGAAGACAGGCACCTAATGACCAGCCTGTTTGTGCAGGCGAGAGCTTGAGCTTTTCTGGTCTTAACATCCCCCGCTTCGGCCTCCACACAGGGAAGGACACTTCTATGCTTGGAAGCAACGGGAGGAACCTGGAGCTTAGCCTTGGGGAGTCCTCGTGTGTGAAGGGTGAAGGGGGGAGTGTTGCCTGGTTATTAGGAGCCCATCTTCCTCGGTGCTTCCAGCCCTCCCCCCTTCCCTCCCCCAACTCCAGGCAGCCATACCTGGCAAAGGAGGGAGAGGTTTCCTCTGACTTGGGGGAGATGTGAAATGACAGGAGACCAGATTGGGGACAACGACTCTGCTTTCCTTCCGTTTGAGGGGGATCCAGTTCCTCCCCGTCCAGACCTTCCCAGCCTCCAGGCACCATGTGGCTTCTTTTGAATCTCAGCAGTATTAAATCCTCCCTCTTTCCCCGCAAAGGATGAGAGAGGCTCCTCCTTTCCCTTCGCTCTGCCCCACAGTTATGATATGTGTGTGCTTGTGTGTATAATTTTTTAAATATTAAATTTATATTTAATATAAAATATTTTTATATGAAATATTTTTTTAAAAAAAATTCATATTAGTGGTGCTCGGAATTTAAAAGAATGAGTTTGGTGGTCCTTGAGGTCCAAAAGGTTAGTGACCCCTGCTCTATGCAGGTCGGAATGGGACTTTTAGATTCCTACCCTTGGCTGCACCTGCTTCTCCACCAAGGTCCCGCCTCTGCACATTAATATCTAGCTTTTCTCCTCACTGGCCATCCAAGTCCCACCCAGCATCTAGAGATCCCTGCTGCCAGATGTGGGGAGGGGAGGAAGGGAAGGGGAGGGAGGGAGGGAGGGAGGAAGGAAGGAAGAGGAAGGAAGGGAGGGAGAGAAGTAAGAATAGTGGGTGTGGTGTCTGGCAGCAGGGATCTCTGGGTGCTGGGTGGGACCTTCAGCACAGGGGTTGCTTGCAAGGGTTACAATTGCAGGGGATAATTCCAGAAGTTGTGGTCTTTATGGTAGAAGCTTGGAGCTTCCCCTCCCAGAGAACCTGGGAGTCTGTAGAGAGGACTGTCATTTATAACGGTCACAGCATCCTGGAGTCACATGATCTCCCTTTTGCAACCATCTGGGGAATCAGCTTCGCTTAACCATCGTCTGATTGACTTAAACAACAATCCACTTAATAGCGCTGGCAAGAAAGCTCATAAAATGGGTCCAAGTTCACTGGAACGGTTCTCAGCAAGGAGATTCGAGACTCAATGGTGACATACAGTAAGTTGAGGGGTACCCTTCCCCTTCCCTTAAGAGTATGTCACTCACTGGTAATCCAGCAGGTCTTTGCTCTCAAATTCTCAATCTGGTCCACAGTAATTGGCATCCACTGTTGGAGGATGGATTGAGAAAAATGCATCGAAATTCACTTCAACAATGCTCTTGCTTAGCAACCAAAATTTTGGCCTCAATTGTGGTCGTAAGTTGAGGACTATCTCTGCTTTCCTCTGCATGGCAGCTTTATCCTAGTAAACTTCCCTTTTCTGGGAATTTTCCTCCCTATTAGAGACACTAAAATAACCCAAATAAGGTCTCCTGCTGGAGGAGGCGGTTGATGACCTCCAAGGTTCCTTCCAGCCCTGGATTGCTGTGCCATTTCAAAGTGTCCTCTGAAACTGCATCTAGTGCCAGGGATTGTGGTCCTTCCTTCCTCTCCTTTTTCCCTCCCTCCCTCCATATCTCATGCACTTTCTTTTTTTCTTTCTTTTTTTCTTTCATTCTTTCTCTCTGTCTCTGTCTCTCTCTCTCTCCCTTTTCTTCCTTGTCTCTCTTCTCTCTCCCTCCTCTCTTTCCTTTCTCCTTTCCTCTCTCTTTTTAAGGCTACCTGAATCAAAAACTCCTTTGGATGAAGCTAACTTACTTACCACCCCCACCACCCCTGTTCTTCCCTTCCAACTGAACCTGGGTGGCCATCGGAACAGCAAACACTGCCGGTTTGGTGGCAGGGAGGCATAGTCAGGTACAGGGGAGCTTCCACCCTCTCTCCCCTGCCTTCTAACAAGTGCCTGAGACCGTTTGGCTGCAGCACCTCCCCCAAAGCCCCCCAGATCCTGTGATCAATTCCACTTTGACTTCTGGCTGCCAACATTGGCAGTTAGCCGAGTGGCTGGTGGCTAACTGTCCCATGCAGCCAAATGCCCAGGACAAAAGCTGTTTAGGCTAGAGGTTGCCAACCAGTGAGAAAATTTTGGTGATCTGCAGTGCACCTGTGCCTGCCACAGGGGTGATACCAGCAGCAGATGGACTGGGTAGTACGTGGGAGATCGCTGCATTGGAGGCCTTCCCGGGTGTTCTCTGGCCTGCAAGGCGAGGACACAATCTCCTGGGCCCCTCCCGTCAGGAGCTGCAAAGCGCTCGCTGCTCCTCTGGCAGCTGCTAAGCCTCCTCCAACCGTGCTTCTCTTCCTCCGCCCCAGAAGCACTCACACGCCCAGTGGGAACGAGGAGGCTTGGCAGATGCCAGAGGGGTGGCGAGAACTTTGCAGTTCCTGAGGGGAGGAGTTGATCCTCCCCCTCGCAACATCTTCACCTGAGGGCATTGCTGGCAGCTGCTTCCTGTGGCTCAGGAAATCTGAACTTTTTCCACTGCTGCTCAGCTTCCTCGATGCATGGATGTAGGAGGCAGCAGTCACAATGCAGGTTTACTAGGGAGACTATAGGATGCCCCATTTCCTGCCAGCCATCTGGTCTTCAGCATGTGGCTCGTCGGCCTCCGGACATTAGATTCCCACCATCCAGCACCAGTTCAGAATTTCCTCCCCCCTCCCACCTCCAGGGACATAGAGGGGGGGGAGAGAGATAGAGAGACAAGATACAGAGAGAGGGGGGGAAAGAGAGAGATGAGAGATCCTGGTGTTTTGTTTTCTGTGGGAAACGGGCCCAAATGACTTTGAGTATTTAAGGTTGCAGAAACGCAGCCCAGGCTAAGTGCCTGAAGGACCCCATCCCATCAGTGGGAGTCCAGGCACTGCAGCGAGTGGCCTCCTGGATTCATATTAGTGGTCTGTGGGATTTAAAATTATGAATTTGGTGGTCCCTGAGGTCCAAAAGGTTGGAGACCCCTGGTTTAGGCGAATGGCCCACGCTGAAAGGCATGGGATGGAGAGGCCATGGCCTATTGGCCAAGGCAAGCAGTTAGGGGAGGCCAGCCAAGGAGAAAAGCTAGAGGTTAATCCACATAGGCAGGAGCCTGGCGGAGAAGCAGGCACGGCCAAGGGTAGGAGCTTAAAAGTCCTAGAGCCATACAGGTAGTCCTCACAATTACAGTTGAACCCAAAATTTCCATTGCTTTGCCCATTTTACGACCTTTCTTGCCACAGTTGAATCAAGTTAATCAAGTGTACGTGTTGAGTCAATAACATGGTTGTTCAGTGAATCACATGACTTCCTTGTTGACTTCCCTTGTCAGAAAGTCACAAAAGGGGATCATATGACCCTGGGAAACTGCAACCATGACAATTGTAAAAATGGTCATAAGTCACCTCATGCCATGATAACTTTGAATGTCCTTAGACAAATTGTTGTAAGTTGAGGACTACCTATAGTGATAAGTAATCGTATCTGTTGATTTTAATTAGTATTAATACTAATGCTACTTGTAAACAACGTTAGATCTAATTATTGTAACTTAAAAAAAACATAGTATATCCATGCTAGTTTAAAGACTTGTTTTGAAATCTTAATTTATACTTACATATTTCTGTTTTCAAGGAGCTAACATCAATGCTCAGACAGAAGAGACCCAAGAAACTGCCTTAACTTTAGCATGCTGTGGTGGCTTTTTGGAAGTAGCTGACTTCCTAATCAAAGCAGGAGCTGATATAGAACTTGGCTGTTCAACACCTTTAATGGAAGCTGCTCAAGAGGGTCACTTGGAGCTAGTTAAATATTTATTGGCTGCAGGTATGGCATTAATCTCTGAGCATTTATTGTTTCAGATTAAAACAGAAAACTTTAATAAATCCTTGCTATCTATGAGTAGTTTTGCCTATTGGGTATACCTTTTCCATATATGCCACTGTACCTGAATATTAATTTGTTTTGTTTGCTTGTTTACTTTTTTGAGAAACATCTATGCAATAACAGAATCCCCCCCCCCAATAATAATAGGGCATTGCATTTTTTGAATATTTTTGAATACAATAAGATTTCTATAAACTGTCCTAATAAAGAACATTGGGATTCATTTATTTTTTCTAAGAATAATGTTATTTGTATTACTTCAGGAGCTAATGTGCATGCAACAACAGCAACGGGCGACACAGCACTTACATATGCGTGTGAAAATGGTCATACCGATGTTGCAGATGTGCTGCTTCAAGCAGATGCTGATTTGGTAAGCTACCTAATGAATTTTTTTACTCTCTTACTAAGTTTGATACTGAGTTTATTCTTACTTGACCAAATCAAAAATAAGGTGCTGAATATTAGCAGGGTTATTTTTTTCCTGGAAGATAAAGCTATACTATGAGTTGAGAACTCACAGAATTCTGGTTTTTAGTCAGGTGCCTTAAGCACTACACCAAACTGGCTCTCATTATACAAGCATAGATGTGATTTAAACATACTAAGATACATTCTAGTAGTAGCACTACTTTTGTCATACATTTGCAGTTTCATGTGACTTATCAGGAAAAAGTTTCATTTTCAAAAGTGGCCCTTCCTTATATATATTGTAGACTATAAAGCATATTCAATTTAAATTAATCAATGGCAATACTGTTAAGGGGACAGAGTAAGAATGCAGTTGTATGTGATGTAAAGTGACTGAATATTTTTTTTCATCAGCCAAACTCTATCCCAGATGCAATTAGATATCTGGAGTTGGTTTCTGTTGACAGACTAAAACTGCTGTTGGTATACTAAGTGCCATGGGCATCTGGAAACCATTGGAATTCCTGGCTGATGTCAGCTTCTATGCCTGGGTCCAGGGTGGCTTGCAATTTCATGACTTCCCATGCAATTATGAGCTTGAGACAAGTAACTGTGACAGTAATCCACTTCATAGGGGACATGTTTGACTTGTTCTTTATTTCAGAACAATTATTTGATTTGAATATGGGAATATTAAAATTAGTCTTTTAACAGAATAACAGGTTTGGAAGGGAACTTGAAGATCTAATCTAACCCCCTGCTCTATACCATTTCAGACAAATGGTTGTCCAATCTCTTCTTAAAAATCTCCATGCTGGAGAACCACAACTTTTGAAGGCAAGCTATTCCACTGATTAATTGTTTTCACAGTTAGGAAATTTCTCTTTAGTTCTAAGTTACTTCTCACCTTGATTAAGTTTCTGGCTGTTGTTTCTTGTCTTATTTTCTGGTGCTTTGGAAAATATGTTGACTCCCCTTTTCTTTGTGGTAGCCCCCCAAATATTGGAACACTGCTATCTTGTCATCATAGTTGTTCTTTTCACTAGATTAGACATATCCAGTACCTGCAGCCATTCTTCATATGTTTTATCTTCCAGCCCCCTAATTATTTTTGTTGTACCTTTCTGCACTTTTTCCAGAGCGTCTACATCTTTTACACTACAGCGACCAAAGCCTCGATGCATATTCCAAGTGGCCTTACTAAGGCTTTATAAAGTGGTACTAATACTTCTAACCTTATTTTAATGCAGCCTAGGATTTTACTGCCTTTTTTGGCTGCTGCCACGTAATGCTGATTCATATTTAAGTGATTGTCCACTAGAACTCCAAGATACCTCACATAGTTACTGCTATTGAGCCAGGTTTCACCTAATCTGTATCTGTGCATACGTTTTGGTGCCCACGTGTAAAACCTTACGTTTCTCTACATTGAATTTCATTTTGTTAGATAGGGCTGAGTGTTCAAATCTTTTGAGATCTTTTTGGGTTTTGAGTCTAGCTTTGGGCGCATTGGCTGCCAGTTTAGTATCGTCTGCGAATTTGATGAGTTCACCTTCTGTTCCCTCATCTAAATAGTTTATGAAGATGTTGAAGTGTATAGTGGTGAAGCATCACTTCTTTATCAAGCTTTACTTCATGGGACCTGGATTTTTACCAGATTCTTTAGATTAGTCTACGCTAGGCACTTGACAGATTTGAAAAGTTTCCAGACAATAGAATTTTGTAGCAATTCTGTCTTGTGCCTGGGCAATCTGTAAAATTTTGTGGTGGGGGCGAGTGGGCTAAGTATCAAGCCATAACTTTATTTTCAGTGCAGCCATAATATGAAAGAACTTTTGGCAATACACAATAACAAATATTACCATGACAAAAAAAAGCCAGCATCACAATAAATTTCAGTGATAATTAAAATTGAAGATAGGTGTATATAATTAAAAAGTGGAGTTTTAATAGGACAACTTAATATTTACTAAGAATACTTAAGGAAAAAAACAGATATTGGACCTTTTTTTTTTTTTTTTGCTATCCATTACTTTAGGGCAGGGCTATCAAACTTGCGGCCCATGGGCTGGATGCTTCATGTGCTGGCCACTCCTACTCCCGGTTTACCAAAGGGGGAAAAAGTCACGCTACATCATGTCTCATGTGATGATAATGTGATATTGCTAGTTTGACACCTGTGCTTTAGGGATATATATAGGTTGTGGTTGCTTTCTTAGTTAACTGTTATATAATTAGAGTCACTTCAGGTACTTTGGCCAAATAGCAACTAAGGATACCCTGGTACTGCATTTTCTGTCTCATAACCTAGTTGCAATGAGTTCATTTAATCACCATATTGCTGCAGCACTAGAATTTCATCATCTTTCTAAATCTTAACATGCTCTTCAAAATAGTGGAAGGAAGTTCATTTTCAGGGTTGTTATTTTATCCCATAGTCAGTGGTTTATCTCTGTGATGTAGGTAGTCCTAAACTCACAACCACAGTTGAGCTCAAAATTTCTGTTGTTAAATCAGACAGTTGTTAAATGAATTTTTGCCCCATTTTATGATCATTTTTGCCACATTTGTTAAGCGAATCACTGCAGTTGTTAAGTTAGCAACACAGTTGTTAAGTAAGTCTGGCTTCCCCACTGACTTGTCATAAGGTCGCCAAAGATGATCATATGAATGTGAGGCACTGCAATCATCATAAATGAGTCAGTTGCCAAGCTGCCAAGTCAGTTGCGTAAGTGTAGAAAATGGTCACAAATCACTTTTTTCAGTACTATTATAATTTTAAACACACATTAAATGAACAATTGTGAGAACAACTTTCCACAACATTCTGCCTTTGATGCAGTTTTTTTAAAATAATATTTTTGAAAGTTTGGAAATATTCCATCATAATTATATAAGGATGAGATGAGTAACAGATTATAGTGGCATGCATATTTTGCTCATTTTGCAAAAAATAAATTAAATTTAAAAAATTGAAACTATCTGAGAATTTTATTTTTTAAGTTGTTTTCCTCAATGTTTTTGTTCTTATAGGAACATGAATCTGAAGGGGGAAGAACTCCATTGATGAAAGCTGCAAGAGCAGGCCATGTCTGTACTGTTCAGTTCTTAATTAGTAAAGGTAGGGTTTACAAACAGTAAGTCATTTCTTTCGATGTTTTAATGGCCTCCTCTTTTTTAATAGTAATTTTATTAAATATTACAATTACAGTGATAAAAACTAATGCCATCTAAAAATAAAAGCATAAAAAGAAAAACAGAAATTGTAGAAAAGAAAAAATACACAAGAAAGAAAATAAGAATATAATAAAGGAAATACATAGAAACAATTTTAATAGCTTATCATCTTCTAATAAAATATAACAAATAATGTTCTCTTTCCATAATCCGGGTTTTATGTATAAACAAACCCTTAATACATCCTCATTTTAATCCTGATGTCAACAAGTGTCCATTAAAGATTATCAGGATAACCTACCTATTTTAATCTTGATTAAATAAACCAACTTTTTTTTTTCCTTTTACTTCTAACAGTCTTGAATTAGTCTCTTCAAATAATGTCAATAAAACTTAATTTTTTTTCAATTTTTCTTTGTCCCTTCTAATAAAATTTTTGGAAACTTTTAGCAAGTCTGTTTTGTAAATCCAAATGAAGAAAATTATCCAGATCACTCCATTGGTTTATTTGTATATCCCTTTTAAAGATTAAACTATCAGTCAGTTTCTTTTATATATCCAGGATACCACTGTTTTTTCCATGTCATTCTTGTAACCTGTTATTTTATCCCCTTTCGAATTACTCCCAATCTTGTGTCAAGTAGAATTTAAACATTATCTATAGAAATGGAGACTCTTAAAATTAATTTCTGGTTCATTGCTCCAGAATATCCTCCACGATGTCCAGTGTTAAAATATTTTGCTTCATTCTGTAATTGTAAGTCAAGTTTAAAAGTTCTGCTTTAATTGTAATCTTCAGTTCTCTATTGTATCCAGTTTTTAAAGTCTTACTATGTTTTTAAATTCAAAACACAAGCATTTTTCCATGCAAACTTTCTTTATAATTTATTTTAAAAACTTATTTCAAAATTACCTGGATACCATCTTTGATTTTATGAAATCAAAATTTTAATCACTATTTTGCTGTTAATTCTCCCCCTCATTTTTTAAAAAAAGTTCTTAAACTTGTAGCTAAACCTTTTGCTAAGAATTGAAGAAAACTCATCTGAGGTTTTAACACCTGTCCATCCAAAATTTCCTGGTAGTTGAAAAGCAGTTAACAATTTAGTAAAGGAAGTATGTGAAATCAGAATCCTTTCAAAGTCACTGTCTATGAGTAAGTTGGCTATTTCATCATCTCCCAGAACTCTAAACCTGCCAGAGCAGCTATAGGAGCACTTGTAGATGTTCTCAAATCCTCTCTTTCTCAGAGTGGAATTCCAGTCTGTTCACCAGCTCTTTGTTCCACACGTTTGTTAGTTCAGTTTTCTTAGGCCATTTCAGTCTGCCATTTCTTTCCCAAAGTACTTTAATGGGCTTTTCTGGTCCATTAGATATTTTAAGTTTTTCATGTTTTGATTTAAGAAAAATTCACCTGCTGACATTACATGACAGATATCTGTTCACCTTAAGTATCTGAAAAGTGAGCAGTCATTTGCTATATGATATAATTTCAGCTGGCAAAGTTATTAATGAGCAACTGAAATCCACTTGTACCTTAGTTCAGAAAATCATAATACAAGAAACTAATTTCTAGGAAACTTGTAAGTTCTGAGAATTCCCTCCAGCCCCAAATAGCAGTTGATTAAAAAGGTTAGAAATTGTTCCCTTTTTCCAAGGAAAACATCTCATTGTCTATATGAAAAGTACTAGAATCACATTTAAGTAAGTCTTGCTCAGATTTTTGAGGGGAAAAAAATAAGTAGAGTTAAGTATCATATTATTACTGGATTACAGGATTGTAACCTCAAGTAACAAAGGATAAAAATAGTAATTGTTTTTATTGTGTAAGAATAACAGAGAGACATTGAAGAGTTAAAAATATTGGAAAGGAGGAAGTTCTGGAATCAATTTTGAAACATTTCTCTCCTATTTTATATATGAGAAAAAGAAGAGTTACAGGCAGAGAGCTTTGAATGGCTTTTGTTTTCCCAATGCATTAATAACAGGAGCAAATGTGAACAGGACCACTGCTAACAATGATCATACAGTATTATCGCTTGCCTGTGCTGGAGGCCACCTGGCTGTTGTGGAATTGTTATTAGCTCATGGAGCTGATCCTACACACAGACTAAAAGTACGTGTTGGTTTTTTTTCCCTTCATTTAATTACCTATTGTTTGAATATTTCATTGAGGACAGCTTTTGGAAGTTTATCATCAGGAACCAAAACATAATAATGTATCACTTAAGTTGTAACTGGTTTTTCAGTTGTAACTGGTTTTTCATTTTCAATGAGTTCTTACATGAAATGTTTCTTTAAATTTGTATTCATTGTGCTCAATCTCCAGGTGAAAAGGCAAAACAAAAAACAAAAAAAACTCTTAAAATAAATTGCCAGTTTAAACTACTGTTCAAATATTGAGATATATTCTGAGTAATATTCACGTGCTTGTCAAAAGAGATGCAAAGTGTACTGTTTTTATTCCATTATTTCTTTATAGGATGGCTCAACCATGCTAATAGAAGCTGCTAAGGGGGGCCATACAAGTGTAGTTTGTTATCTGTTGGATTATCCTAACAACCTACTTTCTGCTCCTCCACCTGAATCTACACAGTTGACTCCTCCATCTCATGATTTAAATAGGGTATGATTGTTTATGTGTATCTTCTGGTTTTTATTTATGTTTTATTTTTTTCATATGTTAAAACAATGTCCATTAATTTGGAAATAGGCATTGCATTCAATAATTTGTAGATGACTTGGTAAATTATGATCAGCAACTACTATTATCAAAAGGAATAATCTTTTCATGAGTTTCTTTTAATGACTTCTGCTTCCAAAGAAAATTTATTGTAGGAAAATTTATGAGTTATTCTTTTCAATTTTTTTATTGAGCTAATTGTTTTTTTAATCATACTATATCTACATTATTAAAATGTCTTATAGTTGGATACTTTGTAAAAATACTTCTGTTATTGCCAAGAATGTAAACTATGAACTGATAGGGCATTTTAAACCTGTAATAATTAATACTTAATTGTGAAATATTTAATGCATGCTTTTCTCTTCTGATATTGTGTTTTGATCATGCAGGAAAATAATCCTAGTGTCCTGTTTTTTAGGCTCCTCGTGTACCAGTGCAGGCACTTCCCATGGTAGTTCCACCTCAAGAGCCTGACAAACCTCCTGCTAATGTTACCACCACCCTTCCCATCAGAAACAAAGGTTAGTTAGTTATACCTCATATATTATTGCTACCACATATTTTAAGTAACATATGAAATATATTATTGGGATGTTTTTTAAAAAATACTATGCTATGTTCGTTTTAAAGAAATAAACCTTCCTTTATATATGACTAGTTGTGTTTCCAACTTCTGTTTTTAAAATAAATCAGATACTTTATACAGCAGAAAAACTGGGGAAACACTATGGTATATTTTTTAAAATATTTTTGCCCAAATACAATTAACATTCAGTTTCAACATTCACATTTGAATTTTGAAATCTGAAAACTTTAGTACATTTTTTCTGTAAAATATTAAAAATTTCTTGCTGTTTTATGAAAAAAATATTTTAAAATATGCTAGAGGATAAAATATTTCCATGATAAATAATAGAACATTGCAATTCACTTTAATAATTTTACTTTTTGTTTATTTTTGATTTTAAATTTTTGCCCAAACAGCACATAAAAAAGCCCCTAAAATATCTTTCATGACCTTGTTTAATTATTTTAAGCATATTTTGATGCAGAAAGACAAAAATATTTGCTTATCTTAGCCAAGATAATTTATGATTGATAAGTATAAAGTGATATATGTACTGTAGTAGATAAACATTCCTTCTTTTCTCAAAGAGTTCATGGTGGCATACATAGTGTTTTCCCATTCAGCTTTTCTCATAGGAATCATGGCAGGGATAACTTGAATTAAGGGATAGTAACTGACCGATAGTTACTCAGTGAACTTGCATGCTTATATAAGGTTTAAACTTGCATGGAGATATGTTTATAGATTTCATATTGATTTTATTAACATTAAACTATCATTTTAGGATAATTAGTTTGATATTTTTCCTCTCTTTACAAACCTTGTGAACATTGTTTATGTATTGATATCCATATGCCTTGAACCTGGCCTTTTTTGATCACATAGGTTATTTAATTGCATCTTAAATGCCTATTTATCTTTTGAATAAAATTTGCATAATAGGACAACATTGTTACTGAAGAAAATAAATAGCTGTAAAAGAATTTGTTTCAATGTAGGTTTTTGTTGGTAGTAAAGAACTCTATTCTCCAACAGCTAAGCAATTTAGAATTATAGTTTATTTTTTAACAAAACATTCAAAGATATTAGGCATATCTTTTTCCCTTAGCATTTACATCTCTGGTAGGTGTCATCTTTGTGCTTGATTGATCGGTAGATCTGTAATAAGAATGCTGTTCATGTGGACTTCCATTTGGTTCTGAGGGAGTGTCTCTTTCATACAGCCATTTCCAAACAAAAGTCCAGCAGCCATTTGCAGCCATCCAATCCAGAAGTACAAGGTTACATCGCTAATCAGTCTCCAGAAAGCATTGTTGAGGAGGCTCAGGGCAAGCTGACAGAATTAGAGCAAAGAATAAAGGAAGCCATAGAAAAGAATGCACAGCTTCAGTCTTTGGAATTGGCACATGCTGATCAGCTCACTAAGGAGAAGATTGAGGAGCTGAACAAAACTAGAGAAGAACAAATTCAGAAGAAGCAAAAGATCTTAGAAGAGTTGCAGAAAGTAGAGCGAGAACTGCAACTGAAAACACAACAGCAATTGAAAAAACAATATCTGGAAGTTAAAGCGCAGAGAATTCAGTTGCAGCAGCAACAACAGTCTTGTCAGCATTTGGGAATATTAACTCCTGTTGAGATTGAAGACCAACTTACTGAAGAAGATTATGCCCGCATACGACAGGTGGACCCATACTTACTCACTGATGAGCCTATGCCAGCAGTAAATCAGATGGGTTTTGCTCCAGTACAGCCTCTAGCAATGCCACAAGCTTTGCCTCTGTCTACAAGTTCTTTACCACCAGGTTCTATGGCAAATCTTTCAGAACTCCAAAGTGTTATAGTTGGACAGCCAGTTCTGGGCCAAGCACAACTTACAGGGCTGGGACAAGGAATTCTGGCAGATGCACAGCAAGGGTTAATGGTTGCCAGCCCTGCCCAAACCCTCAATGACACACTGGATGACATCATGGCAGGTTTGTATGAATTGTTAAATGCAGATAAAATATCAGTGCCGAAAACTTTTGAATATATCAACATCTTTATTTTGTTTCAATGTCACAAAGACTGGATTATTTTAGCTTGTTCTTAATTACTATTTAAGCTGATGTCTCCATTTCAAGTGTTGTCTACCTGGTTTGTTAAAATAGACCAGTATTATTTGGAAAATGACAATTTATAGCATAAATGAAGAGTTTTGAAATAGTGCAGGAACAACAATAGTGTTTCTGGTCATGTTCAATATCTCCAGCAGAAGTGATTGGTAGTCACATGAAGTGAGTAAAAAAGCATTCCTGCTGTCAAGTATATTGTCCCTTGTGTCCCAGGCCCTAAATTATATGTATTTGCCTTGATAATATTCCTGACTCCTTGTTTCCCAAGCACCTATGAATAAATTTCACTGTTCTATAAGCCTTGCAGCACTTACACTTTCTAAAAATACATGTGGAAAAACATATTTATTAAATTTTCCTTTGAATTAAACAAAATTTAAAATGGAAAGACAGAGTGCATTGCTTCCTTTTTTAACTCAACTGAAACAGTCTAAAATATAATAACCCAGATACAGTAAATTCCAATGCATAGCTACATAGCTTTGTGTTGCTGGTACTATTTCTCTCCCCTTTATCCTCATTGCTTAGAAAACTGAATAGGGAAGCTCTTGCAATGCAACTGGAATTTCTAAGCTGCCCAAAGTGAAAGAGTTTTATTTTGTTTGACAAAATAGCAATAGCACTTAGACTTATATACCACTTCACAGTACTTTATAGCCCTCTCTAAGAGGTTTACAGAGGCAGCATATTGCTACCAACAATCTGGGTCCTCATTTTACTGACCTTGGAAGGATGGAAGGATGAGTCAACCTTGAGCTGGTCAGGATCAAATGCCTGGCAGTGGGCAGACTTAACCCACAATACTGCATTCTAACCACTGCGCCACCATAATTCTCTTAAAATAACGCAAACTACGCATAGAGTTCATATTATGGAGTGTTTCCTTTCACTAAGTGATGCGAGTCAGGACTTATTTGGCCAACAAGAAGACTATTTACAACTAATATCTTCCCAATATTATTATAACTAGAATTGTGCTATTTTTTTCAGTATTATCAGCATCTACATAATTAAATATTATATTCTGCAACCTATTGAGTTTTGGTCTAGATTCAAAATAAGTCAGATTCTCCATTGCTTCTTGAATATACCATTACCATAATTCTAAATCAGCTTGCATATAACATGGTCATCATCTAAATAAGAAAATTCTGAAACACAACTAAGAATAGTTGATGAATTAAACAAATTGGAATTAGATTTAAACAAGAAAATGTAGGGCTCTTCAGAAATGTGTGATGTATCTGATTCACCCTTACTAATTTTCTAATGTAAAGGAGATTTCCTTATTGCTACTAACAGTGTCAAGTAAGAGTTTGAGTAATTATTTATTATTTCTTCATGGTCATAATAACTTCCTTATAATTTTAAGGAATAAGGAATTGCAATATGCTTTAGCTTTTTGTTAACATTGCTTAGGTAGCAATTTTAGAATTCAAAAGATTTCCATAATCTCTGGACAAAATTATTTGTTCCACTGCTAACTAGTTTAATTTTAAAAAGTAAAGATAACATAGGAGTTCTGTGTCTGAATTTTTTGTTTCCTTTAAGTAATATTCTCAGATTATGATTTTATTCTGTCCAGTTAGCATTTTTGGAAGAAAAACATATCAGAAGTCCTTTAAACATTTAAATAAACTAAATTAAAATCTCCTAGAATGGATCGAATATTGTGCCTATATTAAGGAATTCCTAAGGCTCTTTTCACTAATATTCTAACACTTTCCAATTTAATTGCAACTATGATTTTGTTGGTAATACATTGGGTATTACAGTAATATGCAGGAAAAGAAGCAACTCTTATTAGACATTGTGGAAATGAATAATTAAATTGGTGTAAACTGCTTTTAGGAAAATTCTCATTACATTGAATCAGGTTGCTTCCTTCTCAACTGTATTTTCAGAAGGATGAGAAAAATATTGCAGCCATTTGTTCCTTGCTATAGATAATTCTCAGATAAGACCCATTTTTAACTGTTTGATCTATTGTGATTTCTCAGTGGTTGTTATCATTTAAAAAAGATATTCTGGGACATCCAAGAGGATAGTTAGTTATAAAGTTAATAAATCAAGTTATTCTCTTTAATAGCAGTGAGTGGAAGAGCATCTGCAGTCTCAAATACCCCTACCCACAGCATTGCAACATGTGTTTCCCAACCTCAGACACCTGCTCCTAGTCCTATCATTTCTCCTTCAACCCTGCTACCGGTTTATCCTGCCATTGATATTGATGCACAGGTAAGTCTAAAATAAAATTTATTCTCCTTTGAAATGAAATACAAATTAAAAGAAAGGAAAATAGAAATTCTGCTATTTGCGAGACTTGAGGAAGAATTTGTTTCAAAAAGTATTATATGCTTTGAAAGATTGAATATTTCTCTAATCATTCTTTGAACTTCAGATATGCATAATATTTAATAAATGTGCATAATATTTAATAAATATGTGAAAAGAATGATTACAGAGGAGTTGTAGTTGAATTTTGATTATTCGTTCAGGTTTTTTTCATACTTTATGTGGAATGCAAGTATCTTCCCTTTTGTTTTCACAAAACTAAACCCAAGAGAATTTTATATTTTAGTGCTGTTAAGAATGTTCAGACCTAATTAAATATCCAGAGATGAATAAGTATGTGATATGGCCTTAAATATTCATGATTTCCTTTACTATGTTGAACATGGGAACCAGTTTGAATTGGATTATTTTTCATAAAAGATAATCCAGGATTAAGCTGTGGTTTCATATATTGGTTTATTAATTAAATGCTAGAACAAATACAAGCATTTTAATGACTGTTTTTTTTAAAGACTGAAAGTAACCATGACACAGCACTGACTCTTGCTTGTGCTGGCGGACATGAAGAACTAGTACAAACTCTTTTAGAGAGGGGAGCTAATATTGAACACAGGGACAAAAAGGGTGAGTATCTGCTGATAAAATAATCAGTCAACTTGTAGATTCCACATGCATGTGTGATTGTGTATTCCAATAGAAGTAGATTCAGAGAGACTCTTGCATTGCAGTAAAACAACTCAAAGTAAGATGCAAATCTGTATTCTGTAATATTTTTATTCAAAGTTAATTTTGTATCAAATTATTTGTATTTTAAGTTTTGGTCCTCTTATTAAAAGTCACCTTTCAATAAGAGTAGAGAAGGATAATATATGTGGGAAAAAGCAGTCTCCACTGTAGTTCCAACTCTTGCCTCACTGTCCAGATCTAGGACCACAACATCGCATCTTTTCTTATTTAGGCTATAGTTTAGACCTAGGATAATTTATCTGAAACTTGAGTTCATGGAACCAAAATTCTTCTGCTTAGGCAGTTCGGATCCCATGAGGAATTAATCATTCATTTGATTACTTTCCATTTTTCTCATACCAGTTTCTGGTGACATCAATTCAAATGATTTCATCTGGTGATCATCCCTCCAATTTAGTCACAAGCTTAGACATTTGAGGGGGTTGGAAACTAAGTTTGGGCAAAGTGTCTGACTCTGCCTGTGGCTGTCAGCATGAAGTTGTCACTAACAGATAACATTGTCTAAAATGGTTCAAATTTATAGAATTTTTCTTGCCACAGAAAAAAACAGATCTCCAGGGTTTTGAAATGTGGCTTCATACCAGGTAGGTTTGGGAGAATGCCAATCCTGTCAAATCTTACCAAATTAGCATCTACCATTGGAGAAGGTTTATGGTATATGAAGACAAATATTAAAGCTCAGAGAAATCACACTGATTAGGATTAGGACAGTTGTAATACATGACTATGAAAACTGGAGGATCCAGAAAGGTTAAATGGGGAATAATTGATGCCTTTTAAGTGTGAGACTGAAAGAAAACATTGAAAATGTTTGGATCAAAAGAAAAATCACTCAATATTAAATGAAAAAGGAAAGCAGGCAACTGATAAAAATATTAATAACGAAGCTAAATATTTCAGATATGCAATGTGAGGTCAAGACTTATTTGGTAAAAACTGATGCATAGAAAAATCAAGTAACTGCAAAAGAGGCCAACATGAGACAAGTTAATTAGATCTTGTATTTCTAATGTCCAGTTTTAAAAATTGAATTGACAGAAGCATGGGTATACAGAAACTGAAAGCAATTACAAATTGTTCTGGAAAAATAAAGTCTATCAAATCACAAAGATTTGAAAGCAGCTGCATAATAGAATATGAACAATTACCAGAAATCTATTATTATTATGTACTCTGGAGCAATGAAGAAAATGTCTTGATCTTTAATATGACATGGCCATAAAAAGATTGATAACACTAAATACCCTCATTTTCTCTCTCTCTCCTCATAGCTTAGTTTCTATTTTTCTGATCATCCTCATTGACTTTATCTGGATCTATTTCATTTATTTGAAACCATCTTTAAAATGTTGGTTTCTTGATCTGAATACAATATTAAAATAGGCTTGTCCTAAGCAGAATACAAAGAACTTCTAATACGGTGGTTTGGAAATTATACTGTTAATGCATGTAAGATTCCATTTGCTTTTTACAGACACATCACATAGTCAGATCTTACCTAGTTTATAATGAACTTTTAGATCTTTTTCACAAGTATTGCTGCCAAGTCATATATCGGTTTTATACTTGGTATTTGATTTTTCTTTCCTAACTAAAGACTTTTGCATTTATCTCTTAAATTTCATTTTGTTACCTTTCAGTCTTCTTGTATAGCAGACAAGATCATTTTGAACTTTATTCAATTTTCTAGATTATTAACTACCCATCAAATGACTTCCTTATTCAAACAACAATATTGAAAAATACAAGGCTCAGAACCAAACAATGAAGCATCTCATTTAATGTCTTTATCTAATATAGTGAGACACCCTTGCTAAAAGCTCTGAGTATGATTTTTGAGTCAGCTATGTTTCAATTTAATTATCATTGCCATCTCAGTTACATGTTACTATGAATATCATGTGGTATTTTGTCAATAAAGTTTTTGGTATTCCCAAACTACTTAAGCCCGTATAATATCTCCAAAGTCTTTTGTAAATAGAATTGCACCTTCTTTATTTGCAGAAGTTATGAAAGATCTGTACAAATTGATGGCTGACTGGTTTGTGTTAGGGGACCTGAATCAGAGAAAATGATGCTTTCATTAGAGGGCTTTTAGTTTAACTATCAGATAGTGAAAATGCCAATATTAAAACTGTTTGCTTCTCCAGTCACCACCCAGAGATTTGTTTCTGAATTTCCCACCTAAGGAGCCGAATGATTATGTTATGCTCATTCATCTCTTCTGAGTTGATTGGATGCTGCACAAGGCTATGTTGAAAAAAGTGAAACTGATCCAGGTGTTATTTTTTTATTAGCCCAGAAGACCTGGATTATCAGTTGTCAATAAATTCATCTTTGCCAGTGTTTTTGAACATCATTTCTCAATCCATGAACTTGATTCCAGAGTGTTGACATCTTTATGAAGAAGTTATTTCAACTATTTCAGATTCTTGCATGAACTCTTCTCATTCATAAATGATTTGAAAAGCCTTTTGTTTAGGGTATCAGAGAAAAAAAATGTAGCCTGCAAAAGTTCTGGTCTTTTATCAATCAGATCTGAATAAATATTCTTGAGCAAAACATATTACCTAGTTAGGTCTCTGGTCTGTTGCCAGTTCTTTTGGTCAATAATTTATCATCATTAACTTTATACCCTCAGTAGAATCAAGATTTATCTTACTTACGTTTGTTTTGTGCAAGCATCAGGAAGAAGAGGAGATATAAGTGGAATATTGAATATGTAAGAATTAGAGCTGAAGGAGCCCATAGTTCAGATCATCTCTGTATTTCCTTTTTGCAAGGGTCTCTTCTTTATATCCAAGGGGCCTGAAGGAGTGCCTCACTTAGTGCATGAGCCTCAGGTGACTTCTTGTTCTAGGGGACTCATGGCTCCTTCCATTAAGAGCATTGCTACTTCTTTGGCATTCACTACTAATGAGCCTTCAGAGAATATTTATACTGCACCTGTATAATCTCACTTCTCTGCATTATTACTGAGTGGATATATACTCATTAGTCAAAATGTCCTTGCTAAGCAGTCTTATAAGTAGGTGATGCCATTGTCCTAAGAGGTTTGGAGTATATCTTTTCTCCCTCAAGGCTGTTATAGTGGTGTGTGGCAGCGAGAACCCTTTTTGCCACAATGAAAAAATGACATGCTGGTATTTAACTGTGGAAAGGTCATTTTCCGTAGTGGATGGAAGGTATCCAGCTTTCCCTCAAATGAATTGGCTTGCAGACAGGGAATTGGATATCAACGGGAATTAGCTGTTACATATTTTCCCCCTATTTTTGAAGACTACAAATGAAGGGAGGGGGTAGCTTCCCACCATAGATAGGCAATTCAGAAAACAGTACCTGTCATCCATTTTGGGGAAAAAATGTTATTGTAAGTACTTATGTACCAATTTAAACAGCGATACAGATTTTAAAAGGAAACATTTTAAATGATATCTACTTTTTTTTTCAGGGTTTACTCCACTTATTTTGGCTGCTACTGCAGGTCATGTTGGTGTTGTAGAGATTTTGTTAGATAATGGTGCAGATATTGAAGCTCAGTCTGAAAGGACCAAGGACACACCATTATCTCTAGCTTGCTCTGGAGGAAGACAAGAGGTAAAATATTAAAAATTGTTGTATGTTTTTCTTATAAAGGTAAAGTTCAGATCCCCAATATTCTTCAGAAGCCATTTTCGCCAAAACCAAGAGATATTTTGTAAATACTGGTATTAGTAATGCTAGTGGATGCTTGAGAAATTCCACAGAAGTAATAGGAAATTTATTTTGAAATATTTGGATTACTTACTTACTTATCTTTTTATTTATTAATTTATTTATAAAATTTATTGACTACCCATCTTATCACAGGGAAACTCTTGGTAGCTTATGTTTTCTAATAATCATGTTTTTATTGCAGTATTTAATATAATAACTTGCATGTACTTTTATTTCATGTATGATGTTAATTCATAATTTGTTCAAACAAGGTTCAAATCCTTTCCGGAATCCTGGTTTATATCATAACCACAGTTCTTTAGTCCAGGCTTGCTAACAGAGTACTTTGATTAGCTTCAAAGTCAATATTCTAACAGTCACTTTCTGAGTAAGCCAGAGGAATAGTAGAGAAATCTCAACTCAAGCATGTCAATATTGAATGTAGTGTTGTATGCACACCATATTATTTATATTATAATTGCATTGAATTTATAACATTTAATCAATACTTTATTTTTCTTTACCTTGGTTAAATACTAACTGAAGATTATGAGACACATGCTGAACAAGACCAGTACTTACCTACTCTGATATTCTGTCCAATAGCTAACCAGAAAACTTTTAGGCTGGACTATAATGGCACTTATCATATTTTCTGAGTATAAGACACTCTGAAGTATAAGGTGCACCTAGCTTTTGGGAAGGAAAACAAGGGAAAAAAATCTGCCTCTGCCTTCCAGCAATTTGCCTCCTTACAGCAAACAGCCTGTTTCAGCTTCAGCACAATCTGATTAACACAAGCAGCTGATTGTTGGATGGATCGGCCTCCCAACGATCAGCTGTTTCAAGCTGCAGGGATTGCAATAGCTTATTGCTGCCTCGACTCGCCCCATCTTCAACCTCCGCATCCTGTTTTCAGCCTCCTCAAGCCCCGTTTTTAGCCTCCGCATACCGCATTTTAGGCCTCTGTGTGCCCCATTTTTGGACTGTTCCAGGTGGCGGGGATCAGAACAGGTGGAAAATGGCATATGGAGGCCAAAAATGGGAATGCAGAGGCCAAAAATGGAGTGCACAGAGGTGGCAATAGGAAATGGCGATCCCTGTAGCCTGAAACAGCTGTTTGTCAGGTGGCCAATCCAACTGACAATCAGATGTTTGTGCTAATCAGGCCAGAGGTCACCAACCAGTGGTCCACGAAAAAATTTTGGTGGTTTGCAGCGCACTTTTGTTTGCAACAGGAGTGATACCACTGGCGGATGGACTAATGCACGTGGGGAGGGAGGGTAATGCATGGGAGATTGTGGCATTGGAGCCCTTCCTGGGCCTGCGAGGGGAGGGTGCAGTCTTCCACACCCCTCCCCTCAGGGGCCGCAAAGCACTCGTCACCCCTCTGGCAGCCACCACAGCTCCTCCCACCATGCTTCTCTTCCTTCTTGCCAGAAGCACTTACACGCCCAGCAGGAAGGAGAGGCAGCAAGCACTTTGAGGCTCCTGAGGGGAGGGGTCAAGCCTCCCCCTCGCAACATCTTCATCTGAGGGCATCGCTGGCAGCCACTTCCTGCAGATCAGGAGGTCCCTGCTCCTCCCGCTGTTGCAGAAAGCTAGGGAGACTACAGGATTGCCCCACCTCCCCGCCAGCCATCTGGTCTTCAGCACATGGCTCGTCAGCCTCCGAACATCAGATTTCCACACCCAGCACCAATTCAGTGGTTCCTTTCCCCCCACCCCACCCTGGGGACAGAGAGAGGGCAGGGGAAAGAGAAAGAGAGACAACACACACAAACACACACACACGGACAGAGAGAGGGAGAGAGGTAGCAAGAGGAAAAGAGACAAGACACAGAGAGAAAGAGGGAGAAAGGGAGGTGGGGAAGAGAGAGACGAGAAAAAGAGGGCGAAAGAGAAGGAAAGAGAGAAGACACAGAGGGAGAGGGAGAAAAAGAAAAAAACAAGACACAGAGAGAGGGAGAAAGGGAAAAAGAGAGAGTGAAAGAGAGAGAGAGATGAAAGATCCTGGTGTTTTGTTTTCTGTGGGAAACGGGCCCAAATGACTCCTTGAGTATTTAAGGTTGCAGAAACAAGCAGCCAAGCTAAGTGCCTGAAGGATCCCATCCCGTCAGTGAAGGTCCAGACGCTTCTGTGAGTGGCATTCTGGATTCATATTAGTGGTCCGCAGGATTTAAAATTATGAATTTGGTTGTCCCTGAGGTCCAAAAGGTTGGAGACCCCTGAATCAGGTTGTGCTGAAGCTGAAACAGGCTCTTTGCTGCAAGGAGGCAAATTGTTGGGAGGCAGGGGCCAAAGGGGTGGGGGCCAGCGGGTTGTTGAGGCTTCTGCAACATTTGTTGTATAAGGCACACAGACATTTCCACCCACTTTTGGGGGGTGGAAAAAGTGTGTCTTATACTCTGAAAAATACAATAGTTACCTCTATTCCTGAGAAACCTCTTTGAATAATGAAAGTATTATAAAACCATCATAATCAGAAGCCTATTCAAATCTAATCTTATTTTGGTATCTGCTTTCCAAAATCTGATCTAATAAGCTGGACTCCGGTTAGTTAGAATCCAGTTTATTAAGTCTGATCTGTTTACTCCAATTTTCAGCAGTAGCTTGAAATAGTTTGGCTACAATCCAGAGGTGTCTTCCACATACAAGGGATTCGGTAAATGCATGAACTTTCACCCTTCAGATATTTCAGCAATGATCACACATCTGCAATAAGGTTTATTTATGTGATTTGTTTATTTTTCAGATTTGTACCCTCAGACTCTTGGCAAAGCCAGATAGCAGTGGTTAATAACATTGAGCAACAATGAAACTACATTAAAATGAATAAACCTGTCAATAAATATCAATAACTAATCATATAATTAAAAAGTAGTAAGGATGATATTTATTCATGTGTGACAGATGATAAATTTGCATGTTTATTTCTGATTGTTGCAGGAATGAAATTCCATTCAGGGAAGAAAATATATTCAAGTTCTACTTCATTATTAAATCTTTTCCTAGATTCTGGTTGTTCTCCCTCCCTCTCAATGAAACTTGAATAGACTGACCCAATTTACATCTTGTTTGAAATATCTGTCACATTGCTGCATTATTAAACTATAATGAATAGTTGTGTATATCACATTTGTTATAAGATTGATATGTTAAATTACACAATTACAAATGTTTTGATTGATATTGTATATGAAAAATGGTTCAGTATTGCTAATTAGGAAGAAATTTTGATATAACTTTCATGTTTAGGATTGAAGCAGTAATCATTTCTTAAAGTAACTTTCTATATGACGCTTCAGGTGGTGGAACTTCTGTTAGCACGAGGTGCAAACAAAGAACACAGAAATGTTTCCGATTATACACCTTTAAGTTTAGCTGCTTCTGGTGGGTATGTGAACATCATCAAAATACTGTTGAATGCTGGTGCAGAGATCAATTCAAGGCAAGTTCTCTTTTTAATTTTCTACTTCATAGTTGTTTGATTAATCTCTAGGAAAACCATTTTTTTCATTGTAGGAGCTGGCAATATGGTTAAGGAGAGCCACTAAAATGTGTTACTTAAAGTTTGGACTTTAGCTATGGAGATTCATTTGGGAGTCTCCATCCACTTCTGAAACTCACAGACTGACTTTAAGCTTCTCATTCTGTTTGGTCATGACCCCCAAAATATGTATATTCATAAAAATGATTATTAAAAAATGGGGGGGGAAACAACTCCTATTTTAAAACTTAATAACTGAAATAAATAAGGTAAAATTAGGCATCTCTTCCAATATTAAAGGTTTTCAGTCTTCAGGTTAAACTGCATTTTTGCTAATTTCATGGACATGTCCATATTATTTTTTGGCAATTATATGGAACTACTTTACCATTATCTTCCAGAATATTCTTTTAACTTCCAGGCTCCTGCAGCCCTGCAGGTATTTATTGTGTCACCCAATTTTTAATATTAACCAGATCTAAGCTGGTTAACATTTCAAAATTGGCTAAGGGTGGCCAAGTCCTATCACCTAGTAAGTCTTCCCAATAGTATATCTATATAATATATGAATACAGATAATCCCTGAGTTAACAACATTCCCTTAGTGAACGTTTGAAGTTATGTGATTAGCGCCCCTAATGTTTATGAACAATTCCCAAAATTACAAATGTTGCAACACCACGGTAGTTTTTGCCCTTACGAACGGCAGCAGAGGCTCTGCAGTATTTGCCTTGCCTATTCCCCACCCCACCCCCACCCTTGCACCAGGTCTCCATAGGCACTAGGCCTGTGGATACTCACCTTGCAAAGAACTAGAGAGCCTTCCCTTTCCTGGCCTGTTCTGGCACTTTAGGTCTTCCTGAACATGCCCTCCTGGGGCTGCATTCTCTTCAGCAAAAGCCTTGAAAAAAGGCCTTTGCTGGCAAAAACAGAGCCCTGGAGTGATGCACGCTCCTTCCGGAGGCTCTGTTCTCTTCAGCAAAGGCCTCCTCAAGCCTTTGGTCTTTTGAAGTGGCACCCCATAGGTACACAAACACTTTTTGGGCACACGCTGAAAGCTTCTGAGGGCTACAATCTCTTGTGACTTCAGGCACCCATCCACTTTTACAGAGAATGGGTGCCTGAAGTCTTGTGAGATTAGGGCATCCAGAAGCTTCCAATCTGCAGGAAAAGTGTTTGCACGTCAACAGAATTGAAGCAATGTGATTTCATTGCCCCAAACTTCCCTTTGGCGTGCAAACGCTTTTCCGTGCCAGCCTGGAAGCCATTGGAGGAGACTAACCAAGACTGCCCGCTGCTCCAGAAGGGGCAGGCAGCCTTGGTGAGTCAGAGAAGCTGAGTAGGGCGCGCTCCTCCTGCTCTCCTTCTGCTCTCACCAGGAGCAGGCAAAGAGTCTGGAGAGGAGACAAATCTTTACAAGATAAGTGATCTAGCGTGGTAGGATGGAGGGAGAAGCAATTGTTTGGACCCCAAGACAGGGAGAATGAGGTATCTCAGTGGGTTGGGGGAGGCCTTGTGTGGTCTGAAGCAGGTGACCTGTTCCATCATTAACACCCCCCCCCCCATGGCCTTCCCCACCCTGAGATACCCCATCACCGTTCCAAGTAATAGAAATACTGCAGATACCATGCAATTAACAAGCTATGCATTTGGTTAGTGAATGCATGGGTGAAGGGAAGGAGTGATCATGTTCAAGTTAATGCCATTCGCTCCTACGAATCCACAGGTTATGAATAGAATGGGCAGGCCCCATTACATTTGTAACTCGAGAACTATTTGTAGCTACTTAGCCTCTGAACCCTCACTGAAAGCTTTGCATTAGAGGAGGTCCCATGCATATATCTTCATTATATAAATAGATCAATATTATAAAAAAGTCATCATGTTTGCAATACTAAAATGTGGCATATGTTAATTTATTTTTAGAACTGGAAGCAAACTGGGCATCTCTCCATTAATGTTGGCAGCCATGAATGGCCATACTGCAGCTGTGAAATTGCTCTTAGACATGGGTTCTGATATTAACGCACAGATAGAGACCAATAGGAATACTGCCTTGACGCTAGCCTGCT
This sequence comes from Pseudonaja textilis, assembly GCF_049901715.1. NCBI lineage: Eukaryota > Metazoa > Chordata > Lepidosauria > Squamata > Elapidae > Pseudonaja > Pseudonaja textilis. The sequence goes on along the minus strand of NC_142008.1, from coordinate 83,486,720 downwards.
TCCAAGGAAGAACGGAAGTAGTTAGTCTTCTCCTTGATAGAAAAGCTAATGTTGAGCATAGAGCTAAGGTAAGGAATAACTCTTAGTTTTTAGTTTAGTTTTGTTAACTTGTACATTTAGGTAGTCCTCGACTTATGACCATTTGAAGTTAAAACAGCAGCAAAAAAAAGTGATTTACAAGAGTTCTTGCAGCATTCCCATGATCACATGATCAAAATTCATGTGCTTGGCAATTAGCATGCATTTACAATGATTGCAGCATTCTGGGATCACATGATTGCTATTTGTGGCCTTCCCAGGGGACTTCTCACAAGCAGACAGTAGAGGAAGCCAGATTCATTTAATGATCATGTGATTTGCGTAACAGCCATAGTAATTTGGTTAACAACAGCAGCAAAACAGAGCTGTAAAATTGGGCATAACTAATTTAACAATCATATTGCTTAGTGACAGGACTCTCCATATTGTCATAATTGGAGGACTACATGTATCTATACAAAAAGCATTTGCTTTTCTACTGATTTAAACTGTCCCTAAATATATAGCAGGGACAGATTCCTTGTTCACAATTTCTGTATCACATATATAGATTTTATGGCTGTGCAAAAGATTATTCAAAATGCTAAAAACCTAAACATTTAGCATTCCACTATGACTTATCTCAAAGGACAAACTTTTGTCTATTTTTAACAGTAACATTTATAGGAGTATTCTTTTTTTCCCTTTTTTTTATGTGTGGGGAAGGCATTTTTTCTCTTCTCTTCTCTTCTCTTCTCTTCTCTTCTCTTCTCTTCTCTTCTCTTCTCTTCTCTTCTTTTCTCTTCTCCTCCTTCCCTCCCTCCCTCTCTCTTCCTCTTTCTAACACAAGCACTCAATGCAGAACAACAGAACTAAGAATACTAAAAGTGTGCAACGAGTAGAAGAAGAGGTTATTAGCATACGTTATCAATGACAGAATTAAGTGTTCAGTAAAGTGATGGCAAGAGGAAGAAAACTGTCCCTTTCTTTAGTTGTCTTGTCATACAGTGCCCCAAAGTGCCATCCTAGGGAAGGAGTTGAAATAGTTTGTGTCCAGGATGTGAGGGATCTGCAGATGCTTTTTCAGCCTTCCTTCTGTCCTACACAATGTATAAATCTTCTATGCAAGGAAGGCTACTTATTTTTTCTGTAGTCTTAACTATCCATTGGAGTCTTACTTGTCTTGTTTGGTTGCTATACCAAACCAGACAGTTATAGAAGTACAAATGACAGACTTAGAGAGTATCATTAGCTCCTAGGGCAGTTGAACTTCCTGAGTTGATGCAAGAACATTCTTTGTTGTACAATTTAACAATGGTACCGATGTAAAGCGTCCATTTCAAGTTCTAGATTTCAATTACTTTCTTTAAAGATGATTCTGAAGGCTCCCTTTTGAAATGTATGTAATACAGCAGTAAATTTTCCCTTTCTGGTAGACAGACTGACATTTATTTAATGTAGTAGTTTTTATAACATCGTGAAAGCAAATGCTCTGTTTTGTTTTGATTTTTGGTGGCTGTTTCATTGGTGCCAGTGTTCAGTACTACAGATTTTTTTATAAAAGGTAGAACTTAGCCATTTTGTATGTTTTACTGAATAACAACAACAACAACAACAACAATAAAAGTTTATTCATAGGAATGTGCAAAATGGTCTTTGCATACAACAACTGGATTCATGTAGTCTGCTCTCAAATTGAAGCACATGTTTCAAATCATTCATTTTATCCATGGACTGAAATGTGGATGTTTGTTTCAGATTTATATTAAAATCTAGTTTTTCCCAGATAAAAGGAGGGGTGGGGCTTAGAAAAGGAGAGAGAAAAACATTCTGCGCAGTGGGTTATTTATTATCACAATAAGGAGCAGCTGCATAGACTGGTGATGGCAGCAGCTGAAGGGAGGGCAGAAATTAAGGGAACTGTTGGCCCAGTACAGGGAGTCCTCAATTTACAACCATTTATTTAGTGATTGTTTGAAATTACAACGGCACTAAAGTGACATGACTGTCTTTTGACCTTTTTCACACTTATGACCATTGCAGGATCCCCATGGTCACATGAACAAATTTCAGATGCTTGGCAACTGACTCATATTTATGATGGTTACAATGTTCTGGGGTCCTCTTTTTTGACCTTCTGACAAGCAACATAATTGAGGAAGCCAGATTCACTTAACAATTGTGTTCCTAACTTAACAACTGCAATGATTTACTTAACAATTGTGGGCAGAAAAGTTGCAAAATGGGGAAAAACTCACAACAATTGTCTCACTTAGCAACAGATACTTTGGACTCAATTGTGGTGGTAAATGAAAAACTGCCTGTAGAATATACTATTGTCTGACATTGTAGTGACCGAGAAAGGGAAAGGAAAGGGGAAGAGGGAAGAGAAGAGGCTAGGAAGGTCACAGATACTGACCAGATAGAGCTTCTGAGGGTTGACATGCATCAACCTTTCCCTAATTGCCCCATAATATTACTCTGGGATCCTCTAAATCTTAAACCCTGAACCGCAAACAATATCCCAGGCTTACATTTTGTTAAACCAAGGACAAATTGACACAACTTCCAGAATCTGATGGTTTGCTCTGGATTCAAAACAATACATGTTTTTCATTTCATGCATACTTATATTTACTTGCTGCTTCATAAAGCAAAACATTCTGAATCATTGGAGGCTATTTCATTAGTGTTTGAGCTTGTGCCTTTGGATTTGTGTGAGGCCTTATGTGTTCCTTCCATAATTGATGTTTCTTTCTGCATACCATTTATCACAAGTAAGCAAAGCAGAGATATCTGTGGGAATGAGTGGCAAAGAGGAAGCAAATGAAAAACGCAACATTTTGCTGAAATCCTTCAGTTCCGCTGATAGCCTGGAAAGGCTACATCTTGGTTTCAACATTTCCTGTTAGTTCTGCATAACTGTTTCAATGCCAGACCATATGCCACTGTTGAGTGCACTATATTTAACAAGTAAAAGAAAAAAGAGTTCTGCGGATTTTATTCCTCTAGTTGTTGCTAACTATAGGGGGCAGTGCTCATCTCTGTTACAAGGCCATTGAGCCAGTGCTGTCTGAAGACATTTCTGCAGTCACGTGGCCAGCATGACATCACAGAGTGCTGTTACCGTCTCACCGAAGTGGTACCTATTTATCTACTTGCATTTGTATGCTTTTGAACTGCTAGGTTGGCAGGAGCAGGGTGAGAACAGAGCTCATCCTGTCACACTGAGCTCGGGTCTCAATATTTAACAAGTAAAGGAATGGATTTGTGAGAGGAAAAATACCTCTCTCTTCACCTAGAAGAGAGGTGTAGTTTACTCTATAGTTTACAGTTTTGTCCAAATTTTGTCAAGAAACAAAAAAAACCCCATATCCTTTCAAATGGGTTGAATGCTCTCAGAGGAGAAAATTAGGGTATGTCTTCCCAATGTTGTCTTTTTTTTTTCTGTCACCAATTATCCACAGCTATGCAGTCTCTTCAGTTTGAAGTGTCCTCCTGCACTCCCTGTAATAAATACCTGGGATTACATCATCCTTCACCTTGGTTCCCTCACCTGCTCCTTCTTGTCCTTTTCCTAGCTTACTTTAGCCATTATCTGTGGAGGATATTGAAGCTCTTCAAAGCCAAACTTTATCTCTGTTCCTGAGCCGATATGGTGCAAGATCTTCTCATACCCCATATAGAGTGGCAATTGGAGCATCTAGAGCCCTCCTGCCTTCTGAGTCTGAACCTGCCAGTAGAGCCAACATGGCTGGAAGGTAAAAGCTGCACTTCATTGGGGTTTTAATGCCTCACTTATGCTGCTCAGAGCCTCTTCTGTGGCCTTCATTAAGGTGTTCAGCAAACTGCTTGAAATAAATTGGACAAGGATACTAGAAATTTGTTGAAGAAAATTTTTCCATGGCCGAACTGACACCGGATTCTATACAACCAATTAATGGATTGCTGATTGACACTGGATTCCTTAACAACCAAATTAATGGATTGCATATGATCATCAAAAGAAGCCTCAGGTTGTGAAAGAAGGATGTAGATATAATTCGGTACAGCAATCTTTGAAACAAATTTTTTTTCTTTTTTTTTTTCTTTCCTTTTCGTTGTTGTTTTTTGGACAATGCAATAGAAGCAATGAAGGAAACAAAAATTCTCTCCAACTCTCCAGAAAGAGAAGAGAAGAAATCTTCCAAACAGTCCAAGGCTTTTTATTCCTCTTACTATTTCAAGCAGTCTTTAAAGATTCAATCTTAGATAATCAACAACTTAAAATTCCAAACTGATTTAGCACTCTAGTAAGAAACTTAGTTCTTAGTGGTTATCTTCAGAAATTTACAGGTATCATATAATGTTTAGTGAGTTTTAGAAACAATCAACAAGAATTATACAATAGAAATCAAGCTGATAATATTTTTCCAGCTCTTACTCCCAAGACTACATCCCTATCAGAAGATACTGTCATCATACAGAGAGAGGATCAGGCTGATTACTTGGTGGTCATTGTAGCATCAAAAAAGGCAGAGATCAGGACAACAGTGGACCAAAGATGCCAATTTGTTTATAAACTATTTGTAATTTCGAGTTAAAAAGATTCAGTCCTGACATGTCTCAACAAGGAATGTTATTGAATATAATAACTTCAATAAACTTCACCACTATCTTTCTCCCAAAATGAAAATGTCATATTTTTTTTCCTGCTTCTGTTATGTGAAGGATTGACGTATACACTGCCTTGAGCTTTTGAAGAAAGGTGGTATAAATTTCTAATGGATAGATATTAGTTTAGACCCTTCAGGTTTATATCCTCTTTCATCTGGTGATCAGACTATTATATTAGCTTTGTGTGCAACCAGAGCTTTTCTGCAGTTCTTGCCTAGACATTTGTTTCTTGTATAGATATTCTCCAGTGGGCAAGTTTTCATTTCAGTCATTTTTGTTTAGGGTCAGGTTACCAAGCACTATTAATGGTTTAAAAACAAATCCTCTTGAATTAGATGCCTGCCATAAAGTCTTATGTGTCAAGAATTTCTGATTATTTTTTTCAACAGATTAAAAGCCATGAATATAAATCTTTCGGCTCTCTGGGAGGTCATGCTACTTTCAACCTACTTTTAAATAAAAAATTCAATCAATCCATATTTTCATTAGAAGAGATAGTATGGTAGCAAGATGTATATCAACTGAAAAAAGATTTACAGATCTAAACTTTTTCAGTAAATTTCTTTCTTGTTCTCTTGGGTAATAGTGTGGTTGCTGTTCAATCGAAGCAGAACATCTAAAAGATATCTGCATTTAAAAGATTAATCCAAACCAATGAAGGCTTAGCATAATGTTATCTAACTATTTTGAAAACTCAGGATTTACATTTGGAGCTCCTATTCTGGCCATCTTCTTTTCTCCAGAGAATAGAAATTTTTCAAAAAGCTTTCTGGAAAAAAGATTTTAGAAAGAAAATGAAGCTAGCATAAACTATAATAGTTTTGTCTTTTCTTTTACTTGCCAATAGTACAGAAAGGTAGACAGCAGCAGAAAATAATAATAGTCATCCCTTATTTAGGATTTAGTTCAAAAGCTTATTTCTTCACCAATATATGAATCTTTATAGCAAGTTTACCTTGTAAGATGCTGGAGTTCACTGTTTGGAGATATTTGAACTGTATGGTCAATTCTCAAAGGAGAGAAGACATGCCTAATATCCAAGTACTCTATGAACATCAATACACTCCTGAAAAGATCCTTTATGTGGTACAGCAGTATAAAGATACCATTTGTGTCTACCATGGTGGAACTTTGTAAGATGGTCTCTCTCTTGATTTTGAGCTCCACCACATATTTGTCTCACCAATGATACTGTATGTGATTTTGCTTCCATATGTCCAGAGTGTGTTTTCAAAACCTAGAGGTTCATAAACTTTCTTAGTGTTCAATCTAGAAGTATGATTGCATTCTGTTTGGATGGTGTAGTTGAATCTTTAGAATTATCTTCTTTGAAGACATTCATCTTCAAGATAGTTTTACTTACTATATTGACTTAAGTATTTTAGGATTATATTCCTCAAAATTTTTTATCCTTCAGACATTATTATTAATTCAAGTTTATACCAGTTAGAGCATTGAAAAGCAGAACCTTTTCAGCCAAGCTAGTTGATTGCATTGGTTGGTATAGTAAAATTATCTTATAGGATTCTCTTTGATTAGCAATGTACTTTCAGTCATCTAAAAAAAGAATTGTGATTTAGCGATTATGCATATGCAGATAACATCCAGACATATGTTTCCTTTTCTTTGTGCTCTAGTGAAGAACAAGTTCTAAGATTATTAATAGAATGAATGAGAGTTAATAAATAGGATGAGCAATCTAGTCTGACTTGGGTTATGCTCCCTCTGAAGAATAAGTCTTAGAAATTTGCTTTGTTGATTCTCACATGACTTTTTAAAAAATTCTTATTTCATATGCTAGTTGTAATTCTTTGTACAGCACAAGGTATTTTGATCAAAATATTTTGGAGCTTTTAATGAAGATGCCTCTGAAAACTTGAGAAAAAGTAGATCTGGTTCAAATTATAGCAAGTGGCTCAATCAATGCACTGACAATTTTTAAAGACAAATTATTTGGGGTCAAATTTTCCTATATATTTGTCTTTCTTTCTCCCTCTTGCAATTATTAGAATCTTCATGAAGGTATATTTACTGTCTAAAACGAAAGTCTAATAAGATTTCTTTTCCAATAAAAGTAAATTTCTTGTGTTCCTTTATAACCCCAGATAATTCAAGTTTTGGGACTTTTTCCATGCATGTTCCTTCTTGGAAGTTAGACTACCTTCTATTTGAAAAAGTTCCATAAGCAATCTTAAGTATGCCTTTGGTTGAAAAACTCACTGAACTTAGTAGCACATCTGAATATAAAATCTGAATGTCTCATAACACATACTGTACATTTTAATGGTGTAAAGTACCTGGATCTGAAGACGCAAAGATGCTTTAAATGTGGCATAAGCAAACATATTTTTCCCAACAGCAGCTCCATAAAGGAGATACATTTATAACTGCCATGCAAGCTCAGGTACAGGCATGGGTCTTTTAAAGAGTTGTCAACTGAGCAGCAAGCATGGCCAGTACTAGATCCAGAACCTTTGCCCATTTCAGATTCAAATTTCTTTTTTTTTGTACATGTTATTCTATGAAATGTTCTGTTTGTAATCTTTTGTGCAAAGAAAAATCTAATAAGAGTTTAAACATTTTGCCCTCATTATACTTTTCACAAAATAGAAAAAAATAAGATTTTAAAACTATTTAACAATCCATACAAAATCTATTTATTTTCTTGATATTTTCTTGTTGATGTTATTCAGTTTTAGTGTCATTCTGTAGTAGATATCCTGCCATTTATTTATGATGCAAAGCCTTGCCTGCCCCCAGTCATTCCTGTGAATTATTTCAAACACTAATAATCAAACCAATCAGGAGTCAGTCTTCTTCCTTTTTTACTTCTTTTACAGAGAACCACCATAAAAGTTAATAATGCTTATCTATACAGTAAAACTATATTGGTTGTTTTTTTTTAACTGTTGTTTTAATTTTTTACATATTTCACCCGAGAAAACATATTTAATGTTGTTATTGTCGATATAGACTGGACTGACACCGTTAATGGAAGCTGCTTCTGGTGGCTATGCTGAAGTAGGCAGAGTTCTTCTTGACAAAGGTGCTGATGTCAATGCCCCTCCAGTCCCTTCTTCAAGAGATACAGCTTTAACCATTGCAGCTGACAAAGGACACTACAAATTCTGTGAACTGCTTATTAGCAGGTATGATAGTTTATCTTCTATTGAACATTCTGGTTTTTTTAATTGGTCACAGAGCCATGGCCTCTTGGTTCTGTGACCAGTTAAAAAGTCTACTATGGGCAACTAATAATTCCATAAAACATTGAATATATAGTGGATTGTGAAGTAGTACATGGAAGACCGATTCCACTTCCAAATCCAAACATAAGCAGCTATAGCATTCATATAAGGAGTCTTAAATAGCTGCCCAGAGCCATCCTAATGGGTAGTATATTAATTTGTGGATGTATAAAAAGTATCTTGTGTGGGGCATTCAAAATATTATAAACATACCTGGGGATTATACAAGGAATAAGAATAATGGCAGTGTAATATACATTGGCTACATCTCTTCAGGGGTTTACCTGAAGCTATGCTACCTCAAATAGACTCTATAGGGATCTTGTCTTCTCTGCCTTACCATGTTGGATTGGTACAACTTAATCTTTGAGAAGAATCTCAAATCAGTGTTTCCCTCCCCAAAATACTTACTGTGGGCTTGATAAAACCTTGTCGGAATGTAAGCTGAGGATTTGGGATCAAAGCACACTACAGAGTGTGCATATAGAGTGAATGTTTATAAAAACCAGAACACTGTTAATCTTAAGAGTGTACATTTGACAGAATTGTGAAAATTAACACTCACCATTAGATTATTATCCTTAATACTTTCCTATTATGTTCATTCAGAATAATAAGAATGCATTTTGAATATGGAACTGAATACAGTGTCTCAGTGTTCAACCTTCAATCCTTATTTTTGTAACATTTCCCAGTTACAAATTAGATTTTGAACTTTGTAACATAAAATAAAAAGTAGTGCTTTCTGGAGAGGAAAGATCTGTTAATATAACTCCTAACTTATTTATCCCTCTTAAAGTAATAGCAATTCCTGGTTATGTCACAAGGGGCCGGAAGCAAATGATAATTTAATTGGGTGGCTTAATGGTTCATAATTTGGTGCTTTCATTTATCTTTTTGTAATAACAATTTTTGTACATTTTGAATTCTTCTAAAATTGTTTTTTACAGTTTGTATGTCTCATAGAATCACACTACATGAAATCGGTGGCCATATAAATATGATCAATAAATTGATAAATCAGTAAATAATAGCAGCCTTTGGAACAGGTTTTTTGTCTAGGGGATTATATCTTGTTGATTAATCAAACTTTTTTACTGTTTGGTAGGGGTGCTCACATTGATGTTCGTAACAAGAAAGGAAATACTCCATTATGGCTTGCTGCAAATGGTGGTCATTTAGATGTTGTCCAATTATTAGTACAAGCAGGAGCAGATGTAGATGCCGCTGATAATAGGAAAATAACTCCTCTAATGGCAGCCTTTCGAAAGGTAAACACTTATCTTTAATTGAAAATACAGGAAGTCCTTGACTTATAACAGTTCGTTAGTGATCGTCTGACGTACAACCCTGGCAAGAAAGGTTGTAAAATAGGACAAAACTGACTTAATAAATGTTTTGCTTATCAACAGAAATTTTGGGCTCAATTGTGGTCATAAGTTGAAAACTATCTATACCAGAGGTATCAAACTCAATTTTATTGAGGTCTGGATCAGCATTGTGGTTGTCCTCCAGGGCTGGGGGGGGGAAGGGTATGGCCAGGATGATCACAGCCGACTGGGCATAGCCCAGGGGCATGGCCAGCTTGTTATTGCTTGTGTGGGTGGTACCTGTGGGGCCGGGCGGGGTTGGGAGAGAATCCAGGGATCTCCGGTGGGCGAAGCAGTTGGCAGGAGGCTCATTCTGCAGGATGAAGTGAGGGGAGGCGGGGTGAATCAGGTACAGCCGGAAAAAATCAGCACCATGCGCTTGCTGTCCTTTATGTGCGGGTGGTGTGATTTCTGGCAAAAGCCACAGCCTGCCAGCCCCTCAGCTGCCCCACACTTTGGCTCCAGAGCCTGCTGCCGCCAAGCAGCAGGAGAAAGCAGTGGGAGGAATGAGATGTGGACCGCTGGAAATACTTACTCTGTCCCACTGTCTGTTTTGGCTTGTGTTTGGAAAGCAGGTCGCCGCTGGTCATCTTTTCCTTGGCCCCCTTGTGGGTCTTGTCCTTGTCCTCCACATGGAGCATATTACCCTTGTGCACCCAATGCATCTCAGCCTTGCTGTGGGCTGTTGCAGTGGCCCACAGCAGGGCTGAGGTGTGTCTGGTGCCAAAGTGTCTTCTGGGAATGCCAGCTGAGCGGGGAATTTGCCTGCAACCCTCAACTCGGAGATGCAGCGGGGGGAGGGGCTGCAAGATTGAAAGCTGCGTTCAGTGGGGCTGCTTCAGTCTATGGAAGGGGCCGCACTCTCCGGCTTCGTCTGAAGGAGCCACTCTGGTGAAGGGGCAAATGATCGGGGGTTTCTACTCTCAATAGTTCCTGGGTGGCAACTCTACTGCGGCTTGGCAGACCCACCAGGCCAAAAGAGGCGAAGCAGACAGCTAGAAAGGCCCAGTAGAGGTGGTAGAGTACATCCAGGCCCAGCAGGCAAAAGGCGGCCACCACAAGTGGAGAAAGTCAGATCCAGCAGTGTTCTGACCCAAATCTTGTTCCAAGGAAACTAACACCAAACAGAGGTAAAAACAAAATATTTCAATCCTTCTCTGCAAATTCCATTCATTCACAGTTAAAAGGCTATTAAAACTAATTGTCTCTGATAAGAACAAGCCTTGCCAAGGTTGTGCAAGGCTGCCAAGAACACTAGATTAAGTTGCCAAGAAATACTCAAAAAGTCTCTAAACACAAACCAGGATAGTTTGAATATCCACAAGTCTTGAAATGCAAGAACTTCTTTGCTTCCTGCAAATAATCCCGGTTTCTCAGCTGGCTTTTATCTCTTAAGGGAGGGGCCATTACCTTGCAGCTTTACTCCCAAGTCACCTGTGCTGCTTCAGCTGCTCTTTCCTTCGAGCAGCCCTGCGTGCATGTGCACTGAGCACAGGCTCCTTGGGGTCCTCTGCATCACTGCTGCCAGCCTCCACAATATCCAAAGGAAGCATTCTATTCTCTGATAGTCCTGGCCCCATCCCTGCATCACACACAGGCCCCTCATCCGAGTCCTTGCTCTCCGAGACCTCAGCTGTCTCTACCTGCTGCACAACAAGCAGAGATGGTGGGGGAGACATACAAACCCAGCTGGGCCTCAGCAGCCATGGCGCCAATGAGGATCCAGTTTTCCCCACTTGAGGTGGCCGCCTTTTGCCTGCTGGGACTGAGCATGCTCTACCACCCCTTCTTGGCTTTCCAACCGCAAGCAAAAATAGACCAGAGAAAGTAGGCGGGTTGCTGGTGTCCAGCAGCAGTTGCCCTATCCCTCTGCCTTACCTTGTTTGGGTCTGCACTCGTGGCATAGCTGGAGGCAGTGGCACGGGGGAGAGGCATGCAGTCCAGCCTGCTCAATGTCTCGGGCAGCCTGTCCAGTAGTCTGACTCTGCCTGCTGCCGGTGCCCTGCCTGTTTCTTGGAGGGCCAGCTGTGAGCCCCTGCTGTCAGACAACTCACACACACACATACATCAAAAGGGCCAGAGACACTGGTGTGGTTGCAGCATTTATCTACAACCCTGGGGGATCCACACCGAGATGGGCTGGGCTGGGCTGAGGGAACGCTGGCCCAACACCTGTGTGCACGGGCCCGGCCCACAGCATCTGGGTAGGCATGTACACAGGAGGTGGATGTATGCATGCACAGGCCCAGCCCCCACCATTTTCGCAGGCATGTGTTCACTTGCTGCCTCCTGTGCGCACACGCGCCTGCCAGGATGGCATGGGTTGGGCCTGTGCATGTGCACAGGCATGCCTGTCTGGATGCTGTGGGCCTTACAGTTTCCAGAATGGCATGTGGAACGGATTTGGCCCAACGGCCTTGAGTTTGACACCTCTGACCTATACAATGATTTCAGTATGGCAATATCATCTATTACTATCTATTGGCAAGCTTGTATGAATCCCATATATAATTGCCATGGGATTAGCCCCATCCTTTTTGATATTCCAAAAGACCCTCAAGACCTGTCATGTAATAAGATTTGAGGGTTCTCAGGATACAGGAGACCTGCTGAGATGTTTCAGTTGTAGACACAACCATTTTTATTCCCCTCATCACCTATCATAGGTTTTTATGATACTTACTAATATGGATTTTTACATTTTATATCTGTGATTTTACATTGTTATTGTATCTCATTATGTGCTAATGAGATGGGCATTTATATAACTTTGATAAATACAGAACAGGAGCAAGTTTGTTTAGGTAGAAATTTAAAAATAGGAGGCATTGCCAACACAATCTTAATGTCTCACATCTGTTTGAGTTACATTGCACTTATTTTATAAACTGCTTATATGTTTCTAAATAAAAGCATCTAAAGCCTGATTTATTATTTTAAAACAATAATACTTGAAACTTTAGCTGGATGGATACAATTCAGAGTTGCCATAGTTTTACAATTTTAAGAAACAATGTATTTAGCAGATGAATGCTTCAATCCATATTCCAGTGATGAAAGATTTCCATAGTTGTCTCCATCAGTATTCCTATACTGGCAATCTCTAGTTATGCCAGGGTTACATTCCAGGAAGTTTGTTTACAACTTTAAAAACACCAGTAATTTTAGATGTTAAATCTATTTCATTTTTTCCTGTTCCATATATCTGGAAAGGTACCCTGTTTCTCCAACAATACGGCCTCCCGCAATAGGAAGTCCCAGCATGTTTTATAGGCATGAAATGAAATTAAGCCCCTCCCCCCAAATTAAGGCTTATATTAAAACATGCGAAATGGGGGGAATGGTGGGGGGGCTTGCTGTTAGGAAATACTTTTGTTGCACACCCGGATATGGTGCTGCCAGCATTGACCTCGATACGAAGTGCCCCACCAACGCCGAGGTCAACATCCAAGCCGTCGTTGCCCGCCCGCCCAAAGATGCAAGGGGGGGAAATTAAGTCACTCCCCCAAAAGATGGCCTAGCCATTTTTTCGGGGCTCAAAAAAAAAAAAAAAAAAGACCCAGCCTTATTATATGAGAAACACGGTAAGTTCTGTTATGTTTTCTTTGAAGCTAAATTCCAAACTTTTATTTTTGCTCAAGTTTTAATTTAATAAAAATGATCCAGGAAAAGAGATTTTCTCTTGGTTTTATAAATGTGCAAGCATATATATTCTTCCCTACCCTGGGTAAATGAGTTTGCAGCAGGAAGATGTTTTAATGAACTGTCATATAATTTTTTTCATTTCTTTAAATATTCATTTTTCATATCTTTAAATAGTCATCAGTGATGCTGAAATTTTTTTTCTTAGGGTCATGTGAAAGTTGTACGCTATCTAGTAAAAGAAGTCAACCAGTTTCCATCAGATTCTGAATGTATGCGATACATAGCAACAGTTACTGACAAAGTAAGTTCTTTTTTTTTCTTTCATATTTTTTTTTCTTCAGAATACTAGACCAAAATATATTTCACTATGGTATCTGAAAACTGTGCTCAACTCAATCTTAGCATTTGTTTAGATTACCTATGGTCTTAGAGTTCTAATTCATTTATAGTTGTAAGAAGAATGTAAATAATAAGTAAAATAAGTAAAAATAAATAACAATAAATAATCATTCACTCTTGAATACAGAAAATACAAGGATGTGGTGCCTTGCCAAGTTCTTTTTCATATTTGCCAACATAGCATAGCTAATGAAGTATCTAAATATCTGGTCTAATGATATTATCTAGTTAGGGCAATGAAATGTTTATAAAAAATAAGCAAACTCAGAAAGCACCAAGTGAAGTGTCTGCATATATTCTTTATCTTATAAAGATTACCTGAAAATGATATCATCAATACCAAATTAACTTCTTACATTGGTTATTGGAATATTTTAACTTTGGAAACTTTGGTCTTTGGAAAGCTTGTGCCATGAACTTATTCCACTTTTATGTGATGCCATGCTGCAGTGATCCAATCATTGGTGCTCATTCCTCCTGTTTCTCCTCCTCCTTTGCTATTTTAGGAAATGTTGAAAAAGTGCCATCTATGTATAGAATCAATTGTTCAAGCCAAAGACAGACAGGCCGCAGAAGCAAACAAAAATGCAAGCATTCTTTTGGAAGAGTTGGATCTGGAAAAGGTAAGTAAACCCTTTTCTGAATAGTTTGTATTTAGATTTAGAACAACAAACAGTGATAGACTTACCCGTGTGGGTCCCAAAATAAGCACTAAGGCTTATTTTCAGAGGTTGTCTTGATTCCACCCTCTCCCCCACCCCATGTACAGGAGGCCCACTTCTTCTGCTTGCTCGCCAGTGGAGGAGGAGGCCGCACGGCATACCAGCACCGCCACTGCGAGACAAGAGGGGATGGAGCTGCCCATGTGCCCCAGACTGGCTTATCTCAGGGCCCCACAGCCAGGCCACCCACACCCCGATAACTGCCTCCCCTTGCAGCCATGGCATCAGCAGCCCCATCCAGCAGGATCCCATGTGGCCGCCGGTTCACTTCTTCTGCTTGCTCATGGCCACAACGGAGCAGGAGGCCAAGCAATGCACTAGTGCTGTGGCCATACGGCGAGACGGATGGAACGGCCCATGCTCCTCACAGCGGCTTACCTCAGGGCCCTCACAGCCAGGCTATTTACCCTCGGTAGAGGCTGTTTTGGGTCCATCAAGTTGTACATATGTAAATGTCCATTAATTTCACTACTACAGATGTTAAGCTCAAAAACCTATAATTTCCAGTTTCTTCCCTAACCCCCTTCTTGTGGATGGATACAATATTCGTGGTTCATCAGTCCTGGGAACTACACCTGTTAGAAGAAACTGGTTAAACAGATCAGTTAATGGTCCAGTGAGAATACCTAGAAGATCCCTCAGAACTCTAGGATGAGTACCAACTGGACCCATTGCTTTATTAAGATTTAAGCAGGCTGGCTTATCTGCCATCTCCAGCTCTTAAAAAAAAACCTGGAAAAGAATCTGCATTGCTAGGACTAGTATGATTTCCCCAACCTCTTTTTGTTACTCCACTTCTGAGAAGGCTCTCTGCAGAAGTATTAGATGGTTTTCTATAGCTAGGTCTCCCTTAACATAAGAATGGTTTGCATTTATTTTAGTGATTACAGAGGGTTTTTTCCTTTTCTCACTAATACACCCTTTTTTAAAAAAAGGTTTATCTTCCTTTTTAATAACTTTAGCTAATTCCTCCTTTTCCTGCACTTTAGCAGCACTAATAACCTGTTTGGCTTCCCTCTGTAGGTTTTTATATACCTCTCTATCAGCTACATTTTCAATCTTCTTGTATTTGCTACATGATGATCTTATACAATACTTACGCCATGAACCAGAGTGGGTTTCTCTCTCTCTCTCTTTTTTTTTTTTTGCACTTACTAATGCCTCATGTAGAACTAGTTGCCTTCAAGATGGCAGCATCCCCTTCAATTTTATGTTTTTGATAATCTCCCTTTCTGTAAAATTTGTCTGTTTGAAATCTAATACTTTAGTTTTATATTTTGTAGGTTTTAGTTTTAATGTCAAACTAAAAGCATTAGTGATCACTGAAACCTAGGTTTTTGCCTCATCTCAGTTTTTCATACCTTATCCCCATTTGTCAAAACTAAGTCTATAATATAGTCCTCTCTTATTGATCATTTTACTAAATATTTTAAAGAGGCACCTTTTAATGGTTCTAACATATCCCTTGCTCCTGCTTGTAAGTGTAATTGAGAGAGTCCAGTTAATGTTAGGCGTATTGAAGTTATGATTACATCCTCTTCCTTCATTGGCATCTCAGTTAGCTTCTCAACCACAATGCTATCATCCTGTGAATATCCTGTATATCAGGGGTCCCCAACCACCGGGCCCTGGACCGGTACCGGTCTGTGGATCATTTTCTACCGGGCCGCAAAGAAAATAAAAATAAAATAAAAATGGCGGCTTTCTTTGCCTTCGGTGAATGCTGCTGGGATCAGGGATCAAGAACACAAAGGAAAGAAGGGGAGGGAGGAAGCAACCGAAGCCTGTCCTGCTCTCCAGCTCAGTGGCTTTGGTTTCCTCCTGCCTCGTTCCTCTCTCAGTCGCTCTCTCGCTCCTCCACCAGCCCAGAAAGAAACTGCTTCAAAGAAGCTGGCAGGGTGGCTTTTCCTGTCGGCACAGCTCCTCCAAAGCGCCCGTTCACCCCCACAAAGCCGCCGGTGGTTCAGTCCAGTGCTCCGTTCTGCCTGCCTTCGTTTCTGGTTGTTTCGGAGCAGCTTCGGCTGAGAAAAAGAGGCGAATAGTTATTAAAGGGAGGGAGACACCTGAGGGATGAGGCTGAGGAAGGCAGGGCCGAGAGGCAGGGCTTCTCAGCCGTCCAGGGACTTGTCCTGAGCCGTGGAGACAGCCGTGGGCCGCCACCGCCCAGCGCTCAGTTTTGAAGGCACTCCTCAGCCCGGCACAGTTCATGAATCTGCAGCTGAAACCCTCCGTTTTAAATGTCCCAATAGAAGAGAATATCTGTCGCTCAGGGTTGCAATGAAGAGGCTTTGGCGCTCCCTGAACTTGGTGGTTTGCTGGCAGACGTTTTATTACCCGACTAGGTAACAACATCAGATGTTACCTAGTCAGGTAATGAAACGTCTGCAAGCAAACCACCAAACTTGGACTCCACCCCACCTAGCCGGTCCTTGAAAAAGTGTTTCTGCGTGAAACTGGTCCCTGGTACAAAAAAGGTTGGGGACCACTGCTGTATATGACACCATTTTTGATAACTGATCCTTCTTTAAACCCAGAGGGCTTCAAGGAGATCACATATTTTCTGAATTAGTGTTGCTTTTGTACCTTCTTTGACATAAATGGCAACTCCACACACAAACCTTTTCTGTATAATATGTAACCTGCTACACATATCCTAACAATTGGAATCCCTGAACCATGTCTCTGTAATTATAATAAGAGCCAGGTTACCCCTGTACATAACAGCTGTTAGCTCACAAAGTTTGTTGCCTAAATTCTGAACATTAGTACATATGTATGGCACACATTATCAAAAGCTTGATTTTTCTTAACAGCAGCCTTAATATTATTAACCACACAAACGTCCATGTCAAAAACACCAACAACACTATTGGTTTTAGATTTCTGGGGACAGAAATGTTTTGTATAAATTAACTCTATCCCCATTATTCAGTTTAAATGCTTCTCCAGAAAACCCCTGAATTTAATGCCAAGTTGCACAGTCTCTTTCTGCAAACCATCTTTTTTGCATCACTTTTTTGCATCAGAACAACTGCAAATTTCATGATTAACATAACCAATACTTTCAACTTTGCATTACTCCTTTAGCCAGACATTGAACTCCAGTATATGTTGACCTTTTCCTTTTTGCTCCTTATATACAGATAAAACCTCTAAAAAAGTAAAATCATGGCCTATCTTATTAAGTTCCTGCCCCAAATTCCTGAAATCCTTCTACCCAGAAAACACATCTTTTTTGGACAGATCATTAATGGCAAGATGCACACTAACATCAACATCACAATCCTTATTAATATTCTTGACAATCTTAACAATGCCCCTTCTTTTTTCTGCTGGCAGTAGCACCAGGCAGACACCTCACCTACTTCAGTACCCATACATCCTTTTCTTAATAGACCCTTATAGTTGAGTCACCAACCAGAAGATGACTTCTCTTTTTAGATATCCTACTTACCAGACATGGCTGATTTACAATACCTGATGCAGATTTTCCACTATCCAGATCATCTTCTTCCTTACAAAAGCATGAACCCCTCCCCAGTTGAGTCATCAACCTCATAAACAGCTGAACTTGCCATCTTAGTATCCCTATTAAATTCAGCAGGGACAGTATAATTATTTTGCAGAGACATATCAAAAACATTCTGTTTGTGATCTACATCTCTCACTCTGCCAGATCTCACAGTTGCCCATACTGCCTTACTTCTACATGGTCTTTGTAGAAGCAGGTAGCTCAATAGAATCAGCGTGTAATGCATAGTTTAGCAGAATGATAGCCATGATATATGACCCATACTGGTTGAGTTGGCCATCTAATTTCAGCCTGAAGAGGACAAACTAAAGACTCTAGATAAGCAATCTGTCCATGAAACTAGCAATCTGCATACAAATAGGATAACATCCAAACTTAAGTACCACAAAAAAATAGCTGCAAAATGAGTATTACAGCGAATTAAACCAGACATCCTAAAAATAAAATTGAAATCTCACAAGCACTTATCAAGGATGAACTATTTCTTTTTCAAACTACTGATGTTTTTAAAACTATACTTTTACTCAGATGCACATTTCTGGTCAGTTCTCAAAATTAGTAAGTTCACAACGTAAACTCAAGAGTTCCTTATATACCCTTACATACCATACTAGGTAGCATTTCAGACAGCTATTTCCTATGCTAATTGAGACATACTCAAACCTGGCCAATAATCAATTACCCTGGAACTACTACCAGCAACCCAACCATTAAGCAATATAAGTTAAAGAAATCAGGAATATTTTCTAATTTACCTTGTCCTGCTATTGATGTTTTTACACTTGCTCAGATGTGCACTTCTGGTCAGACACTCTCACAGTAAGTACTGTAACGGCATGTAGGTCAGTAGCTTATTTTGTTGGATGAAGTCCCAGTTCTCAGCAGCTCATGGTGAGCAACTCCTTGCTCTCCCAACAATCCTCAGTGCTCTGCAAATACAACCAGTGATTTAATTTTAACTGGTAGGCACTCTTAAAAATGTTACTGAAAAGCATGAATTTCTATCAACAAGCAGCAGGGTACTGCTACCCAGTCTAACTATACCTTCTGACATTAATTACTTCCATTTCAGTTCTTTTCTCTGAAAACTTTTTTGCATATTAGTATGAATTTTTATAAATTATTTGAATATTCTTAGAGAATAATACTGTCAAGTATAATATCACCTTCTCTAAGTAAGCCTTCCATCTACATAGTCAGTCTAAAAATTGCCAGTTTTATTTAACCTTTGTGATTTGTGACTGTATTTGTGCCAGAACACTGCAGTTTTAAATTCTAAAGCTTTTAAATGTCTCTCTCTTGGCATTATTTGAATAAAGAGGCCACTGATGACCAAAAGGAAGTCCTAGCTCACACAAAAATCATTGGATTAGAATTTGAAATTCTTGCATCCTATCTTGGGATTGTTAAAATTAATTTTACATAACAAATAAATTTTACATATAAATAAACACTTTGTTCACAGCTTTCTGACTGAGCATTGCTGTTAAAAGTTTGTGGAGCCCTTTGAATTTTCAATATTTCTGCACAGATATGATCTAAACTGTGATCTATTCTCCACACAAACCCCAAAACTAGAGGACCCAATTAAATAAATGATTCAACCTGTATCATAAATTAATCAGCTTTAGAGAAACTCTTATTTTTTCAGGTTATTTATCGGCATACACATATCTAATTTGAATATAAGGGACTACATAATTAATCTATATTGATAATAATTGAAAGCTATTGAAATGGATATACATGTGTATGTTTCTTACTATATCTATTTCTAGCTCTGAATTGGTATTATCTGTTCAAGATAGCAGTTTCTTTTTTGACAGTTCTTCTGATCACGTTTTTAATCTAATTTGTAGTTAAGGGAAGAAAGTAGACGGCTAGCACTAGCTGCTAAAAGAGAGAAAAGAAAAGAAAAAAGAAGAAAGAAGAAAGAGGAGCAGAGGAGAAAGCTAGAAGAAATTGAGGCAAAAAACAAAGAAAATTTTGAATTACAAGCTGCTCAAGAAAAGGAAAAAAACCTAAAAGCTGAAGGTATATATTACAGCACTACTCATGACTATTATTGGAGTTGCCTGGTATAGATGCCACATAAAGTTAGCTTGAAACAGCCAGGAAATAATCAGATTTCACAGGGTTGTTTTTTTTTAACTTTTCCTTCCCCAAATCTTGCAATTGAATAATTTCATGAGATTTGTTAATATCTCATTACCTTTGCCATAGCCCAGTGGATGCCATCTGCAGGAGTCTTCGCAGGCTACGGTGCTTATAGGCACTATAGGCACAAAAGCTTTAGAGGAGGGACCTTCAAACTTGACAGCTTTAAGACTTGTGGACTTCAACTCCCAGCATTCTTCCCCCAGTCATGTTAGCTCAGGAATTCTGGGAGTTGAAGTCCACAAGTCTTAAACTTGCCAAGTTTGAAGACCCTTGCTTTAGAGAATGAAGAACAGAATTTAGTGGTCTCTACTGTAGCATTAGAGTTACCATGCCTTTTGACTCGAAGTCCTTTATTCCTTTCAAAATATTTGACATCTACTCTTAAGCATCAGTTCAGTAACAAATTGCTTATTTAAAATCATAATTAAATCCTATGAGCTCCATTAAATTAAATCAATATTATTAAATAATAAAACTATTCAATTAAAGCAAACTCCATACTATAAATTTATAGAGATTTGATGGAAATATATATTTTTACCCCGTGACTTTTAAGTTTGTGTTTATAAATCATAAATCTGTTACATGCATTTCCATTTCAATCACTGAAAATATTAAAGTGATTTTTGCAAAGAACTGATGTTCAAAATGAAGAAAACGGCTTTTTGGAATTGTTCTTGAGATTAACTTAATAAAAAACCTGAGTGATTAATTAAGAGCATTTTTAAAATTCTCATGCAATTTTTAAAGAGATTTTGTTTGTTAAATAGGACTTTTTGTAGAATACCATAAAAGAAATTTGTTCACCAGTTCTCTAAATTCAATTGTTTCCTCTATAATCTGTAAATTAGGTTTGCGTTCAAATCCTCAGCTTTTAGAAGTACAATTGTTACATTTATATGTCCACACATCAACCTGTTTGTTAATAAATAGGTATTAGGTAATAAGGTACTGTAACAGGATCTAAGATCTCCATAAATCATTTGCATAGAAATATGTGGATCAATTCAATGATAAATACTTCAGGAATGCTTGGGCTTCAATCATGTTCTTTTGTTTCTCAATTAGAAGAGCCAGGAGTCCCAATAGAACCCCCGAGTGCTACCACAACCACTACTATAGGTATATCTGCAACATGGACAACTTTGGCAGGTTCCCATGGAAAAAGAAATAATGTTACTACAAGCAATTCTAAGAGAAAAAGCAGGAAAAATAAAATCAACCAAGATACAGTTCAAATAATGTTTGATGATCAGCTTCCAATCTCCTACTCTCAACCAGAGAAAATAAATGGTGAATCGAAAAGCAGCAGTACAAGTGAAAGTGGTGACAGTGACAACATGAGGATTTCCAGCTGTAGTGATGAAAGCAGCAATAGTAATAACAGCCACAAAAGTGATAGCAATTCATCCACAGCAGACAGTAATGATCAGAACAGCAAGAAGCAGCCAGCAGTGCTTGTTACATTCCCAAAAGAAGAGCGAAAACCAATGTCTAGCAAATCTCCACTCAAGTAAGGTTCTGTGGGTTTTCTTGCCAAAATGATTGATAAATCTTAATCATGCTGTAACATCTCTGAATTTTTGTTGGCTTGTATTTTCTTTCCCTTTTGTTTCTTTATTGATTGATAACATGCAGTGTTTATTAAAATATTTCTGTTGCCTTTCTACCAAATAAACTATTTAAAGATAGTATAAGTGCATTTCAGAATCCTAGAAAGAAATTGGTTTTCAACTTGACAAATAAGGGCCAGATGACATTTCAACCTTCATTGAAGTATCAGACAAACTATAGGAAATCTGCAAGAAAGGTTCAAAAAGCTCACAAAGACCTAGTCTTAGTGTATTCACTAACGAAGGAATAGTTATAATTAAAACTGATTAGCGAGACTGTGTGTGAACCCATCTTCCTTAAATGATCAGTTAATTATGAATAAACATAATTAAAGATATAAAAAACATTACAAAGTGTTCATTGTTCTAGTCTAGAACAGCCCTATGGGCTTCCTTTGTCCACATAGAAACAAAAATTATCCTCATAATCAGAGGTCATGTTACAAGTAGGTTAAAGCAGTGTTTGGATTCTAGCTTTTATTTCATGTATTTCTCCATTTCAGGATTTCTGAGAAGGAACCTTCTGTCTTGAAGGAGCATATTTTCTAACAAACACTATCTTAATTCTAAAGGTAGAGTAGACAAGGTGACCTGTTGGTCTATCTTTGAGAGAAAAGTAGTATAATTTGATGTGATGTGATCAGAATGAATATTATTTAGACTATATTTTTACTCCATGATCATCTAATAAGAGAATATGACATAAAAATATTTATAGTGGCCATTGAACTTTGATAATAAGTATGGCATTTGTTTATCAAAATAGATACAACCATAGGTAGACAAATACACAGTGGGAGGAGTAGTAACTTCCGACTTCCTGCTGCCTTTCCCATTGATTTTGATTGTGGGATGAGAGGTTTAGTGGTATATAAGTTGTGCATCTCATTAAATGGAAATTATTTGATTTGTTTGAATGCAGGGCATATTTCAATTTATAAGAAGCATTAAACAGAAAAATTAAAAGTTTTCTGCTTTACCATAGCTGTAATATTCATTTGTTGTATTTTTCTATATATCTGAGATATAGAAACATTTGATTAAGTATCAAATGTTTTAATTGCTGTTAAATAAATATGTGCTTTGTAACTGAAAATCAGTCATTTTAATATGTCATAGATTTAAAGGGTTTGGATGCCAACATAATTAAAGCAGACCTCTGGATATCAGTAGAATATTTTATTCTCTTTTATTATTTGTCTTTAATATTTGTGTGATAGCAATTAACACAGAAATATTTTCTCTCTCTCTCTCTTCTGTCTTTTTCCCATTTTACTTGAAAGATTATCAGAGATTATTGGTGAAGCACCTGCTAATTCCTTATCTACTTGCACAAAATCTTGTCCATCACCTCTCTCTTCTCCTAATGGAAAAATCAGCTTAGCTAGTCCTAAACGTGGTCAGAAGAGAGAAGAAGGATGGAAAGAAGTAATAAGAAGGCAAGCTAAATTTTATATTACAGCAAATTTCTATTTTTCTTCCTGTCCACTTTGGAAAATGTATTTTAACCTTGCTTCATCCTACCAGCCACATTAGGGAATATATAGTAGATGCATTCCTTATACCTAATTTTAACAGTTTCTCATAAGGATTGCTGTAAAATATATTCACAATCTGAAAACAAAATTTATTTTCTGTAATGACATTTTTTCTGTCAAACTAGATTACTTTCATACCTAAAAATATAATAAAATAATTTATTACTTCATTTAATTTGAAGTTTGCTAACACTTATGTTTTATTTTAATGATGAAAAATGCCATATAGATTTTATCAATATGCAATAAAGACTTCCTGAATATGTGTCATACCCTGCATATACTTCCTTGTTGGTGAGATGCTGGTAACATATTGGCTTGCAGGGTTGTTCCTTAATGAAAGAGCCTAACTTGCATAGAATAACCTGACAGTACCTAGAATAAAATCAGTCTTTGGTTACACTTGCAACATTTGGTAAAATGTCCCAAACTGTGCAGAATGTGCTGTATATGCCATGAATATGATTAAATCTAATAAATTTAACCTTAGCTTAAGACCTAAATGATTTGCAATGAATGCTAGGTTATGTCATACAATGAAGACCATAGAATTGAAAATTAATATATCAAAGACCAAAGTAACTTTGACTTGGAAATTGGACTAAACATTTCCACACTTTCCATGGTAAAAGCTAGAGCAAACAGATGAATCTGTGTACAGTACCTTGATAGAATATTTAAGAAAACTGAGGAAATGGTTAAGACAATTTGTAACATTCTAATGTTGGTAGATGATGTAATGGTGAGTTATGTGTGAACTATTACGAAAAAGATTGTTGAAACCAGCAAAATAATTTCACATAAGAGCATGATTTTGCTCACATTGTTTTATGAAAACAATGGGATTTAGGAGAAACATAAAATGACTTGAGTGCAAAGTGGGTTAAATAAAATACTTTTTGCTCTGTTTCAGTATTCTTTTCTTACATTGTCCCTTTAATTTTTGGGCTGTTCCTTATTCCTTTTCTGCATTCAGCACAATGTTTATGGAGGTTCTCAGTCATCCAGAACATAGTTATCCCAAAGGTGCTTTTTCAAGAAGCCACTGGACTTTCTTATTTTTCTCTGAAGACATTTTGATTCTCATCCAAGAAGCTTCTTCAGCCTTGACTGAATGATGGGGAATGGAAGGATTTATATTCCTTGCAGACATTTGTAGCTACTCAGGTGACCCCGATGACACAGATAAACCTTCAGGTGGCCTCAGTGACTATCTAAAATAATGCAAATCTCTCATCAAGGAATATAAATCCTTCCCATTCAGTCAGAGTTGGAGAAGCAAAACATCTTCAAAGAAAAACAAGAAAATCCAGTTGCCTTTTGAAAAAAGCAACTTTGGAGCCATTCAGCACAATGTTGCTGACTCAGTAAGGAAATAGTGAATGGCTATTCAAGTAATTTCTCTTGAAACACATTTTCACTATTGTATGGTATATCTTTGCATTTAGGAGCTGACCAGAAATTCTTTATTGTAAAAATGCCTTTCCAACTTTCTAAATAATCATCTTTGAATTAAAATATCAGTAATTTTATACTATGGCCAATGTATCAGGCTGTACAGTTTTTGGAAAATCAAAACAATCCTGCTTTATTGTATTCTAAGTTTGCTGTTGTAATTAACCTTCTTGTTCATTTGTTTTTAGATCAAAGAAGGTTTCTGTTCCATCAACTGTTATTTCCAGAGTAATTGGGAGAGGTGGTTGTAACATCAATGCTATTAGAGAATTTACAGGAGCACACATAGATATTGATAAACAGAAAGATAAAACAGGAGACAGAATCATAACAATAAGGTAATCCAAGGCACTACTTATTTCATTTCTAATAATTTAGTTGATCTTACTTCTGTACTTAGTTGCTAAATGCCTTAGGTGAGCCCTTGTTAAGGGACAGATTTTAGTCAAAAAATCTTACTTTACCTTACCTTCTTATTGGAAACCACTTGTCAAGAATTCTAATTTGAGAGATAACTGTGCTTTCCTATAAGATGTGAGAGATTCAGGGAGCACATTTCATTTCTCCATTTCATTTTTTTCTTAAATTTAACTTTTCATTTTTCCCTGTGTTTTTCTGAGATTAAGCACCTTTTTCTGTATTGTACTTCACTGTACCTAGAATATATCTAAGCATAATTTTATATCTAACTGATGTTTTTTAATGTTTGCATTCAAACATTTGAATTCACTATTGGAATCATAACATAAATGTTGCCATAAAGTAATTAAATTTCTTTTTCTTAAATATCTGGGTTTTTTTAAAAAAAGTGTCCTCATGCATCTGTTATAGGGGAGGCACAGAATCAACACGACAAGCAACACAACTTATAAATGCTCTGATTAAAGATCCAGATAAAGAAATTGATGAGCTCATTCCAAAGAATCGTTTGAAAAATTCTGCAGCCTATCCCAAAACAGGAACATTATCACATTCAACCACTACAACAGTTCACGGTTCTGTAGCTGGGAACAAAGTCACCACTGTAGCAGTATCATCATCATCACCACCATCATCATCATCTCAGATTGCTACAACAGCCTCTGTGCCTGCAATGTCATCAGCATGTACCCATAAAACACTGAAGAATCCCATGAACAATGTTAGACCTGGATTTCCAGTTTCTCTACCATTAGCCTATCCTCCTCCCCAATTTGCACATGCATTGCTTGCTGCTCAGACTTTCCAACAGATTCGTCCGCCAAGGTTGCCCATGACCCATTTCGGAGGAACATTCCCACCAGCTCAATCCACTTGGGGTCCTTTCCCTGTTAGACCTCTGAGCCCTGCAAGAGCAACTAACTCACCTAAGTCTCACACCGTGCCTCGCCATAACAATCAAAACAGCAGTGGTTGTCAAGTGAATTCTGTGGGTTCCTTGACTTCTACTTCTACAGCTACCACAAGTTCGGTGGTGTCTACTGTGCCTGTTTCTTCTGCAAATGGCAGTCCCAGTTCTCCCTCAGTGAGAAAACAACTATTCGTCACTGTGGTGAAAACATCCAGCACTACCACAACAATTTCAACCACAGCAAGCAACAACAGCACAACAACAACAAATGCCATATATCCTTTTCCTACAGCCAAAGAGCAATACCCAATTTTATCCACTTCCTCCCCTTCACCACCGGCCCAGTCAGCAAAGATATCTAGAAATAGTCCTTCGGAATGTACAAGAAATTCTCCAAGCAAAAGGGTGTTATCTTCTGACCAGGAAGTGGGTAGTTCACCAGTTGTGGAAATGGTAAATTTGGCCAATAACAGGCAGTCAAATAGTTCTGTTGGCATTCCTTCAGAACATCTGGGACAACCACAGTCTCTTGGGCCTCTTTCTCAAGAAGCAAGACCACCTCTACAGCCTCAGGTTCCAATACAAGATCCTCGTATGGTTGTACCTCCAAATTTAACAACCATGAGTTCTTCTGCCCCAATAGTTACTCCTGCTAATGCTTCAGTGAACTCTCCAGCAAACTACCTTTTGTCTCAGGCATCAGTAGGATCTATTCAGTCTTCTGCTCCAGCTAAAATAGAAAATGCCTCTGTCAGGCTATCTTCCCATGGAACCAATCCTGTGCACAAGAATTCAACTCCTCTTCAGAATTCTACAGTTCCAGTCCTTAATATCACACACATAAAAAGACCCCACAGTGTTCCTTCTTCAGTGCAAGTTCCTTCCACTTTAACTACTCAGAGTGTTTCTCAAAATTCAGTCCATCCCACAAATAAATCCATGGCCACCAATTTCAATGCTGCTTTACCATTTGGACCATTTAACACACTATTTGAGAATAACCCTCCCTCAGCTCATGCATTCTGGGGTGGTTCTGTCTTGTCATCTCAGACAACGCCGGAATCCATATTGTCTGGAAAGTCTTCATTTCTGTCAAATTCAGATCCATTACATCAATTAGATACTTCCAAAGCCCCAGGGTTTAGACCTCCACTGCAGAGACCAGCTCCAAATCCCTCAGGTAAGTATAAGGTTCACCTTTTTCCTTGTTTCATATCCCCAGTATCTCTTTAGTGTCTTATGATTGGATGTCAAAGACTGCAGTCTGATTGGTGTAAAATCTTATCTATCTGTTGAATAATGGGATCAAATTCTAGCTATGCATGCAAATAAGCAAGTTCGTTTTCTAAAAGATTTAGCTATAAAATGAAGCATGAATATATCTGCAAAAGGGTTTTATCTGTTCACTCAGATTTATTATAATCTGCTAATCTTAAAAAAGTGAATTATTATTTATCACTAAATTATATTTTTTGAATATGTTTACTTCCCTTGAAAGATTTCACCTAATAGTCATGCTGTTTTTAACATCCAAAATACATGAAGAATATTGTAAAACTCTTTAGCTAAAGGCTTATTTATTTAATACATTTCGACTTGTAAATAAGCATTGTGCTGTTACTTCAAAATAGATACAGGGAAAATCAGTAAAAAGTAAGACATAGTATTTATAATCAGATTTATGAAAAATGCAGTTTGAAACATTGTGAGATCTCACAGCTGTACAGGGAATTTGAAAAAAACACTTAGTGATATTGGCAAAGCACTATGGATAATATAGATTGATCTCAACCAATAGATTAATCCATCCCAGGGAACTAATGGTCCTGATGGATTCAGAGAGAACTTAAGGTTTTTCCTGGGGATTTGGTGGGTCATTTGACTGAGACCTTAGCTCTACCAGTTAGGGAGCTTATATGTGATTGATTTTTTTTTGTTGGGTTTTCCTATTTATTGATCTTGGGTCACTCTGGTTTTCCAAGGAGTTCTGGGAAATAAACTAACAGACATTTGAAAAAAGGTGAAGAGCATTTTTGACTACTTCCATTTGACAGCTAACATTAAAGATTACATTATGGTGATGATAAGTTGGGTAGAAAAACTACTCTTATTACACTCTTTCCACTCTTGTTGCATCTCCAGATAACTGGCTAGTAGCTTGGTTTAAAGTGACCATTGCTGGGGAGGAAAGGCCCCTGTGAACATCTACAAGTCTACTTTAGGAATGTACTAGATAGCTGATAAATAAAATCACATGGTTACATACTGAATTAGATTGGACTGTGCATGTGCAGTTAAGTTGATTGAGGTAGAGTCTTGTCTTGTCCTACTAACTGGAAAAGGTTCAGTCCCCTGACTATTAAGGAAGTTAACAGGATCAATGGGATTGTTAACCTAGCTACAAGTTTGTTTGTTCTGTATCCATCTTGGTTGGCAGTGAAATCATCTTTGAGGGAGGAGATGGTTCCATTTGTCTTAAAGGGGGCAATAATGTACCTCACCTCAAGAAGCCATTGCCAATCCCAACTATTCTGGGCAATTTACACCTAAGTCTCTGACTTTCTCTTTTTAAGAAAAATGATTGAGAAGGTGGTATAGCTGATCTCAGAAGAAGCAGATGATCTGGACCCATTTAAATTAGTTTCAGGCCAGGGTGTTGTACAGAGATGACATTGATTGCACTGTGGCAGAGCCAGTATGGGAGCAGTGAATACATTCTGGTTCTCTTTGATTTCTCAGCAGCCTTTGATACTGTCATTTTTAACTTTCTCAACCGGAGTTAACCAGAAAACCATTTTCAAACCACGGAGGGTTGAAAATAATAAACACAGTGCTGCAGTAGTTCTCCTTTCCCCGTGTCAGTGGAGAAGAGGTCAAGCTTTGAAGTGCCTGGTTGATGGATTGCCATTCGTTCTGTTTAATATCTATATGAGGCTGCTGAGTAAGATCATCTTCTATAACAGGAATAGACATCATTATATGAATGATACTGAATTTTATAACTCAATCTGTGGTTAACAAAACTAGAAGCTAAAGGTTTATGATTCATCTACTGTTGGGTATTATCCTTAAAGGTTTTTTTTTTAAATTAGGTGCTTCTAATCTTGTGTGTGTAGTCTTGGATTTGTGATGTATTGGTATAATTTTAGGAGAAAATCAGAAACCTGAGTTTGTGGTAGAATCTAGTTCCCATATTGCACCATTGTCCTGTTCTTTCTTGTTGATTATGAAAATCTGCTTCGGTTTCTTTTCAGTTTAAGTGATTGTATTTGAGATGGATATGCAACGGTGCCTGCAATAGCAAATTGGAATGACTTTAGGAAACCAGAGGAAGAGCTTCCATAGACTAAACAATATTAAGAAAAGTGTCAACTGAACTATTAAAACAAATGGGGGGTGGTGACAAATACCTTAGAAGGGACCCTCTTTAATTTCTTGGACTATAAAGGCAACAGGAGAAAGATGTACTTTCAGATTTGCAAGACTCTGTTAATATAGTCTTACATTACTGAAAAGCTAGAGCTAGTACTTTTGAGTATGCTTCTTGTCTGGATTACCTCGCAAAGCTGACGGTGCCTGAGAAGGTGCAGTGCTGTTGCATATTATATTTTATTAAGCAACACATTTAAATTGAGCTCCAGCTGTGAGCTCTAACTGTTGTTCTGTCTTGGTAGTCTGCTTGATGATCTACTCTCAGAATTAATCTGGCTGTATTATTTAGTCTGTTGATCTTAAGAGGAGGGTAATTCTGTTTCCTGATGTCTGGTTTAATTCTATTAGGTGAGTATCTCTATATAATGGGTCAGAAGATATATGATGGATGTAATGGTCTGATCTCTATGGAAGTTGGAAGCATATAGATTGTCTATTGTGTAATTTTTACCATTACTCTGTGTGTGTGTGTGTGTGTGTGAGAGAGAGAGAGAGAGAGAGAGAGAGAGAGGAGGGAGGGAGGGAGAGAGAGAGAGAGAGAGAGAGAGAGAGAGAGAGAGAGAAATTCATATAGTCACCCATTTGCTAAAGAGCTCTATCAAAAAGGGAACTTTGTTCCATAGTTTGAACAAAGTGAGGTTGATGGGATGGAAATTTTGAGATCATGATGGAACTTAATTATTCATTTCATAAATTGAAATTGACACAAATATATTGCATCCACAATTCCTTATTCCATTGTTATGGTATGTAGGAATGACCTTGGAAGACCAGAAAAAGAGTCACATCCCAACAATGGTCTTGTGCAGCCCAGTTCACAAATGGGGAAAAGCATAGAAAGTGTTTCAGAAATGACCCTTCCTAGAGAGGAAGGGAGTAACAGATAACAGATAATCAGAGTTGGAAGGAATCTTGTAGGTCATCTAGTCCAACCCCCTGCTCAAGCAGGAGACCCTACACCATTTCTCACAAATGGCAGTCCAATCTCTTCTTGAAAGTCTCAAGTGATGGTGCTCCCACAACTTCCGAGGGCAAGGTGGGTTGATTGTTCTCACTGTCAGAAAGTTTCTCCTTATTTCCAGGTTAAACCTCTCCTTGTTCAGTTTCCATCCATTATTCCTGTCTGGCCTTCAGGTGCTTTAGAAAATAGCTTGAAACCGTCTTCTCTGTAGCAGCCCCTCAGATATTGGAAGACTGCTATCATGTCTCCCCTGGTCCTTCTCTTCACCAGACTAGCCAAGCCCAGTTCCTGCAACTGTTCTTCATATGAGTAATACTTTTAGTCAGCCTTGCAAGTTTCTTTGTAAGGTAACCTTATAATAAAGATAGTGCTGATGTTCCTTGTGCTTCTTGTCTGGACTAATTTGTAGAGTTAATATCCATAGAGCAGAAGCCTTGTTTTTGATGTACAATTTAACATATTCTTGTATACAATAAAACAAAAAGGGCATGGACGTAAAAAATGCAACTAAATTTGTTTGGCAGCAGTAGCGGCAAACACCCCCCCAACAATGCTAAATATTCCACAATATAATCAGGTGTCATCCAGAACATAAACATAATAAAATTCATTCCAGTAATGTTTTGAGAAATTTGAAAAAATTCAGGTTTTTGCAAATGCTAATATTCTATCTAAACTAGCAAATATTCCCTGGCAAATTTTTTTTCCCATTCCTAGCCTCAATTTAACAACTAAAATTAACACTGTTTTGTTCTATGATTCATCAGTTTGCAAGGCAAAGATATATTTGCTTAGAAGTTTTAGAAAGTGAAATCTGGTTGGTTGTTGATTACTGACATTTTGATATGCAAGTCGAGTAGATCATGTGATCATCCGCTTGATGACTATAAGTGGTTAAACTGATTTATTGGTATATATAAAATTCAAAGTAAAAAATTCATACAGAAATATATTAGTACTACTAACATTATTGAATAAGCAAATTATGCGTTATGCCAATACCAGCATTTATGCACATTGTTCCTGTTGGAAAGTGATGGTTTACACATAATTTTACAGGTATTGTTGGTCTGGATTCACCTTATGGTTCTATTACACCTTCTTCTGCACATTTGGGTAACTTTGCCTCAAATCTTTCAAGTGGCCAAGTATATGCTTCAGGAACTGCATTGGGTGGAGCACCAACAGCTGCTAATTTTAATAGACAGCATTTTTCCCCACTCAACTTACTGCCTTCATGTTCCTCTGCATCAAACGGTGAGGGTTTGTTTCATTCTTTAATAGCATAATCAAATATGTTAAGGTTCCTAGCAGATTTCTTATCTTAGGCGTAGAATAAAGTTAATTGATAATAACTGCAGTTAAGTTTTAATAACCCAAGAAATATTTTTACAGTTTTATTCAGGTAAGCTGAATTCTAGAATCATGATTGTACTGTTTGCAAAAAGGTACTGTGACAAGTCTCTCCAGTGATTACTTCTATGTATATTTGCCCTAGAGAGCATGTCATAAAAATTACAAGCTGTTATTGTTATATCAAGTCTCAGGTATCATGATTCATCTGTTTGCAACTGTTACTACTTAATGTTTAATTCATGTTACTCATTTTATTGAGTCTAGGATAAAATCAAGTATTGGGAAGATAGGTTGTTTTTTGAAATATTCACAGCAAATTCTCTCTTCATACTTATTTGCTTTTAGAGCCATCTCCTCAACCAATGACTGCTGGAGTGAGAGCACCATCTCCAACCCCTTCAGCTGTTTCCATTGGGTCAGAAAAGTCCAGCAATATATCTCAAGATAGGAAGGTTCCTGTTCCAATTGGAACTGAGCGTTCTGCACGTATCAGGCAAACAGGAACATCTACACCTGCTGTTATAGGGAGTAACTTAGCTGCTCCAGTTGGTCATAGTGGTATATGGTCTTTTGAAGGACTAGGAGGAAATCAAGGTGGTATGTATTGTCTTCTGCTCATCTTACAATAATGTATTATCAAAACAAAATCTAGAAAATAAATAATTTAAATGTTAAAAATACATGCTTCTCTCAGAAATGCTTGTGTTGATTTTTGGTATTTCCATATTAAATAGCTAATTAATGCCATTACAGATTTACTAGAATAGAATTCTTTATTGCTTAAGGTAAGTGATAAATCATCAGATATCAAAAGGAGAAGATAGTAGGAAAGATGAGAAGGATGGAAAGATGAGATGACAAGGATAACAACAATATAGCCTACTACTTATATCTACTAATATCTTTAGGCATAAGAGTGGAGTTAGGTGTTTAGCAGAATGATGGCGTGGGGGAGGAGGGGAACTATCTTCCTGTCTAGCTATTTTGGCATGCAATATAGTGAAGTTGAAACAGTTTATGTCCAGGATGTGAGTGGTCTGTAGATTTTTTCTTGCCCTCTTTCTAGTTCACACAATATACAGGTTCTCAGTGGAAGACAGGCAAATTGCAATTGTTTTTTCTGCAGTCCTAACTATCCATTGAAGTCACTACCTGTCCTGTTTGGTGGCTGTGCCAAACTAGACAGTTACAGAGGTACAAATGACAGACTCAGTTGAAGCAGAAAGATCATTCTTTGTTGTGCCTATAGTCTCTATAGTTTTAAGACTGTTCAGCTTCAGATTGTTCCAGCTGTACCACAGGGCCAATTGTTCTACCTCCCATCTGCATGCAGACTCATTATTATCTCGAATGAGACCAATGGCAAACTTCAGTAATTTAACCGAGGGATCCTTTGAGATTCAGCTATTAGTATACAGATAAAAGAGGAATGGAGAGAACATACAGGGGGGCGGTATGGAGGCTCCAGTGCTAATTGAATGGAGATTTTGATACAGATGAAGATGGGGCCAGTTGATTACACAGACTTTCAAGCAAGGAGTTACCTTGTCTGGGCCTGGTGCTTTTCCTGACTTTTGTCTGCGAAATAGACCCTGTACCTCTTTTTCTAGGATCACCACAGGTGAGGGGCCCAGAGGGATAGAGTCAGGTGTAGGAAACTTGGTTGTTGTTGATGTATCTGAGATGGAGAAGATAGCTATAGTTGACAGTGGTCTCCTCTCACAGTGGTTTAATCATGTCCTACTTTAAAAAGTTAATTTTTAAATCTTATTGTGACATATTATTTGAGGCTAAATGAGCAGAGTGACTTTTTCTTTAGTTTTTAGATCACAATATAGATTATAGTAGAAATTCAGTGATAACATAAATAAGAATATATTAATAGTTATACTCTTTTTTTCTTCCTAGATAAAGTAGATTGGTGTCACAGTGGAATGGGAAACCATATGATTCACCGGCCAATGTCTGATCCAGGAGTATTCTCACATCAGTCAATGGAGAGAGACAGCACAGGAATTGTAACACCTTCTGGTACATTCCATCAGCACGTTCCTGCAGGATACATGGACTTCCCTAAAGTTGGGGTAACCTAATATTTAGATAATTGGCCAGGTTTTTGTTGTTTAAATGGTTTTTCTTGTTTAAACATTAACAAATGTTAAGTTTCAGTTGGTTTTGCTATGACAATTGGTATGTCTTTGAGTTTCCTATTGTGTCTAGAGAAATCCTAAATAGCTAAGAAATGAGTATATACCAATTACTTTGTTAATATTTGAATATTTCTTACATGTATCAAGAAGTAATTTTATAAAACATTCTCACGTATGATATATGTACTTTTAATTTTTATATACTGCCCCAATTGCAAAATCAGGAGACATTAATTTAGGAATTCTCATGTTTTTAGCACATGTAATAAATTAAGATCATTAGATTGCAGACAATTTATAATACAAAACGCTCCTGAAATATGCATGTATCTAAAACCAGGAATACAATAGGGTTTTGGGTTTTTTTGCTATGTGAAGAGATGATTAAATAATTCACAATTCTGTTCTTGACAGGGCATGCCCTTTTCGGTGTATGGGAATGCAATGATTCCTCCTGTTGCACCCATAGCTGATGGTACTGGTGGGCCCATATTTAATGGGCCTCATGCTGGTGACCCAACTTGGAATTCGTTGATAAAGATGGTTTCAAATTCTGCAGAGACTAATGGCCCCCAGACAGTAAGTATCAAGGATATTTCAGATTAGTATTTATGGACAAGTGTCCCCTTTCAGTACTGGAAAAAAGAGAAGCTTTATTAGTCTTTGTCTGTAATGTGTCTCAGCATTACTTCTAATTTTCCTAATTCCTAGAGTTAATAGTATTCCAGTGACAGATTATGGAAGACATTGGTATGTGGTATATATATTGCCTAAACAATATTTATATGATTTGTACCAACAATCTAAAAATTGAGGCAATTTAGTTTGAGCTAATAATGCAGAGTTTCACCAGGCCATTTTGTGCAAGTGGGTAAAAAGATCATAGAAGAATGGATATTTGGGTGAGGAGGGAATAGGATACCCTGAGGGCATAAAAACCCTGTATTTTTATTCTTAATATTCAATATTTCTTGATTTTGGAGACTTTTAAAAGTAGCAGCTTTAGCCCAAATGTTAATTTCTTATTGATAATGAATAATGGGTTGAATAGATAAAAGTGGTTGTAATATTTTACATGATATACAAGTAGCATGCACATCAATTTCCAAATGGATCAAAAGAGCTAAGAACATAAAGAGTAACAAATTGAGATAATAATTTACATATGTTAAGTGGAAATTAATTACAATTCTATTTGTTTATTTATTTGATAATGAAAGCTTTGAAGTTTAAAATGTCTATTCTCCTCCCCAGGTTTGGACAGGAACATGGGCACCACATATAAGCAGTGTGCATATGAACCAGCTTGGTTAAATGCAGATCACCTTCAATAGCTTGAAGACTTTTTTTGTTTTGGCTTTGAGGAGACTACAGATGGCAAAAACAGTTCTCCTCAGCTTTCAAATTATTTTTTGGTTGTATTGGACTGAAGCGTGTAGGCTTTTCAGAAGAACATACTGACACTTCTCTGTGAACATTATGACTGCCCATTGCCTTCCAGATGTGATTCATCTTAGCCTCTTAGTTTCATTTTCTTTCACTCTTGATTTTAATTTTGGACATAACTTTATGTTGAGGCTGTTCTTTGGTTGGTTGATTTTTAGTACTGTAAACTGCTTTTGGGCATACACAGAAATTTAGCAAAATTATGTAAACTTGATCCTGATGTTTTAGAATGGCAGATAAATGTACAATTGTTTACATAACAGAAATGGATAGCAAAAGGCAAATCTTTCCGGTATGTCAGTATAGAGGCTCAACTTTAATGTGACAGATGTATCTTCATATACAGCAGTCTGGATGTTTTCTTCATACATTAAAATATTAATAAAGATTACTTTTCTAGTTGTTTAATTTTAAATATTCATAAAATGGGCATTATTTGAGTTTTTTCCATAACCTTATGTTTATACAGTGAGATTTGATATTTATTCATTATAAATTTAATTTTATAAATTGAATAGGACATTTATGCAAAATTCTTCCCCAACTACTCTATAAATGTTGAATACAAAAATACACACAGATCCTTAATCATTATGTTAAAGCACTTCCAAAGCTCCCCCCTTCAATATTAACGCATTTCTATGTTAAGATATAGTCTAACCAGATTATTACAAAGATGGGTTAATAAAATTACTGTCTGCAACTAGTTTGAAAATACTCCTTAGTTTTATATTGTCTATTAGTTACTGGCAAGGGATTTTTTAAAAAATCAGTCGGAATGAATTGGCCATTGTTTTCTGCTATAGAAATGGCTTGAATTTAGAAGACACTGAATTATCATGCCATTCAATAATCTATTCTGAAATTAAGAGGCCATATCTTAATGTAATGTGACTCTGGATTACTTCCACTGCCTAAAAGGAAACAATACTAATTGGCAAATAATCTATTCCAGTCTAGAAGATTTTATAAGTACCTGTGACAAATGGTGACAATTAATTATAATTGTTACCATCTGTCCCAAGTACTTCTAAAATCTAAATAACTGGTATGTTTCTGAATATGTGATATGTATATTTAAATTTTATAAACTATCCTCCTCATAGCAAGTATTGCATGTGAGAATACAAAGAGGCCTGTCTCTATTCTTTGCTAGTTGAAAGAAATGAACTGTGTTTCAGTAGCAGTTGTTTCTCATATGCAAGTTTCTACGTATCATTTCAGAAGTAAGTGCCATTCAATTTAGTGGGGCTTACTCCTACAGAAATAATAGTGTTAGTGGTTCAACACAAGAGTTACACAAGTGAAATTAAGATTACTTAGACCAGTTGTTTTTAATAAATTCTAAAATGCTGTTTCAGGTATAAAGCCAGCAAGAAAAATCACTTTCCCAAAGAATCCTGCAGCCTTGTTAATGCACATTTAAAAATGTTGAAAGACTCATGAATAAATAAGTTTGTCTGTGTAATGCCCTCTATTGGTGCTCTTAAAATAACCTTTCCATTATCTTTTATTATATGTAATGAAATATTTAGAATTGGTTGTAGCAAAAAGAATGTCTAACCAAATAGCTGTTGATGGAAAGGAGAAAAACATACCAACCTAATTTTCAGCACTTTAATGGGTGGGGGAATAATGCTATTTAACTTTTATATAATATTTGCAACTATCTTTAGTTTATGCTTACTACAGCTAATTAGGATTATTTTTTGCTTCTTTAAATAATCCTTCAGCAGAGTAGTTGCTGCTTAGTATTTATTACAATAAAATATATTGTCAGGTTCAGCTAAGTTTCCTCGGATGTGGTTTCTTATTAAAGTGATCTGTATTTTGTTGACTTGAAAGCAAAAATATTAATAGAACAGACTGAAACACTCCATGTCTTTTTTTTATGAAATAAGCCTTGTCAAAATCCTGGGCGGGTGGATGCTAGAAGTCTGTATTAGGAACATTTTTGGAACACTTTTTATATTTCAAATGTAATGCATACTTGACCAATAAAGACAAGGAACATGTTCTTTTTTTGAGACCTTCTAGGTCTTTATTTTGAAACACACCCTCAGACTATTTGCAATATATGGTATATAAGTAGGTATATATTTAAGTAATAAAATAATTCACGGAACCCTGGATAGCTCAATGCATAATTCACAGGTTTTTAAATTTGGAAAAACAGTCCTACCCCATTCTTACATAACTCTGAATGCTAGTTTTAGCTAAGTACAGTTCTGGTTATCAAAAATACTTTTAAGTAATGGATAAAACTGCAAGGCATGAGCGTAATAGGTGCATACAAAAGCAAAACATTTAATTTTTAAAAAATTTAAAGAACCTCATCATAATCACAACTTTAATAGTCGTAGCCTAAACATCTTGTTTTTTCAACTTTTGGACAGGCCCCCTTTTTAGGGCTTTCTTTTTTTATATTACTAGTAATCTTCCATACTATATAGAAGCAGTTACACTTGATACACAGTTTTTAAACAGTATTTTTCTCAACTATTTTTGTTGGTAATTTCTTTTCCTCAGCTCTTGAACTTGTGTAGTTTAAACATTTGAAGGCTGATCTTCTCCATAATTCCATACACATAGAGCAATGCCACTAAGATTGAATTGAGTTTACAAAAAAAGCAAAGTATTCCTTCTTTACTGAAACCTAAAAAGAAAATAATAAATCTTTGAATATATAGTAATTAATCCACTGCCATAGGCAAAATACTGCGGGCTGTCTTAATTCCAAATTAAATTCCTGATCTGCTCTCTGCCTGAGACCTCATGTACAAAATGTGCTTTTCCTATGTCCTTTCAATACATGTTATGATATGGATGTTGATGACACACCACGTCGAGATGCTCTAATGAAACTACTGCACAAAATTGAACTAAATCAACTTTTTACAATTTGAGATTTTACCCATATTTCCACATGTTGGCATACCCATAGACTGCTGGAGGAAGCTGTTCTGTCCATTCCGTTCGTCAGTTTAGCTATAAACTAATCCATGCTCAGCCCCCCTTAATCTCGCATCAAATTGTCCAATATATTAGAAAGAATATATTTCTTATATGCTTACGAAATATTAACACAGACCACACAGATACATATTAGAAGGAACACAACTAGAGATGCACGAGATCAAGGCATGCTTCAGTTTAGATTCTTGAACAAGCAGGGATTGGATTTAATCATCTAAATGCTTCCTATTCTGTACTTCTAAGAGAATGAAAAATGTTTTAAGTTGTATAAAGCTTAATGATTTTAAGGATTCTACATTATTACTAAGACTCATTTTTAGGCAGTTTTATAAAATTTAAAATAACCCACTGTCAATTGGATAGGCAGGAAAGCATAGATGTCTCCAAAGTTTTATCATAAAGAATTCCAATTTTTGAGATCCAGAAAAAGAGCCTTCTTTACCACAGCACCTGCTCTTCGGAACATCTGCCCTCAATCTCCTTCCATAGGAGCCTAAAGACCTGGCTCTGAAATTTGGCCTGGAGATCTAATGGGAGAGTTGAACTCTGGAGGTAGCTGCAAGATTGAAGCAGACTCCATCTCCCCACATGCCCATTTTTACTAGTCATATTAATGCATTTTCTTTTTATTATATATTTTTATTTTATTGATTTATTATCTTTACTTTCACTTTGTTTAAACTTTTTATTTAGTTTTATTATAATTTTAATTATAAAAACAGAAAAGTGGCATGGGAACATAAAGTATTACATGGCCAGTAAATTATAAAAAACAGATAAAGAAGATAAGACCTGGCAATGGCCAAGTGCAGGAAAATTAAAGAGACAGAGAACCTAATTCTGGCTGCACAAGACCAAGCCTTAACAAATGCATACAAAGCCAGAATTGACAAGGCAGCAAGTGACAAGAAGATTGCACAGATTGACTACAAACAATGGTGTGACAAAGGGAACAATTATTGGAAGACCAAGAAATACCATTTGCCTGCAAACAAGAACTGAGAAAGTCATAGAAAATGAAGCTAAATTGCTCTGTGAGTTTAGAATTCAAACAGGCAGTTGCCGTATAACATTCCAGCCTTAACAATTGTCAATAAGAAAAACAAAAATATCTGGATAGTGCACATGGCAATACCTGGAGACAGCAGAATAGAAGAAAAGGAACCAGAGAAAACAAAATACAAAGACTTGCAAACAGAAACAGAATGATTGCGGCAAAAAAAAAATAAGATAGTACCAATAATATCTACCCAAAAAAGGAGCACCACAAACACCATCAGCATTGACAAATTCACCATCAGTCAATTGCAAAAGGCTTGAAATAGCTTATATCTGTCACAGTATCTGTAATACCAACAAACATTTACATCTGCTTATGTAGGTACTTGGGAAAGGATTTGATAGCCAAGCATGCCAAATCCAGTCTGAACTCCTGGCTGACTGTATGATGGACCATAATAAACTCCCAAATAAACCACCTATACCCTCCAAAGATGAACCACGGACCAGCTTTAATCATTAGTCATGTTGCTAGAAATGCAGAGTGTTTAACATCTGGTAATGGGTGTGTCATTTGCTAATCTAAGAAACAATAGTAGTAGTTAACATTAGAATGTTTTTTTTAAATGGAGGGATTTTATTTATTTCACAAATATCCTGGCTTGCAGCTGCCATTGTTTTTTATTTTTAGTGTTAAATATGATTTTACATTGTGTAAGCCGCCTCGAGTCACCATGAGCAAATAGGCGACAATATAAATTAAACAAATAAAATAAATGATTATGAACCGCCACTATTACTTACATTGCAGGTGTTAATAACTGATTAAATTAGTCAAGGAAGTGTTCATCTTGACAATCCTGAACTTTTCTCCATCTGGAAATTATATCTTCCTCTAACTTCCTGCTTTAGCAAAAAAAACCTTACTTCTCTGAACAGGGCTGCTTCCGTGTATATATAACCTAACTTCATAGCCTCTAATGAAGAAACAAAGTCTACTTACCCCCAATTCCATCCACTCAATTTAAAGTATTTGTTTTCTTTATGGTTAAATTTATTTGCTACTTTCCATGGGGCTACTCTGAGCAGTTTACAACAAAAAAAAGGGGGGGGGGTTGATTTTAAAAAGTTAAAAAAACAATAGTAAATTTTAACTTCAGTGACTGTAGGGAAACAATTCTATTCTCAGGATATATTGTCACTATTGATTTTAAAATGTCATCCTTAAAAAAATCAAATTAAACTCTCCTTCAACAACAGCTAATGGAGATTTGATGTGATCCTGTAATTTTTATGGCAGTAATGCAGAATACAATAATCCAGGAGCATCTTCCTGGATTTTGTTTCGATTTATAAAGAAAAACGTGCCTAGGCATATAAAGATTTTAAAACGTCCCTAACATTGCTATCCTTCTGGAAATTATTATGGTTGAACTGGTATGATAAGATGCGTATCTTTTTCTTTTCTGCTTATTTTTGTAATCAAAAGTGCGCATCAGCATAGAAAATAAGGGAGGTTCCGTATTAGAAATAGTAATCATCAAATGTGACTTTATGAAGAGGCTCGCCTCTCCCTTCTCGCTCATTTCATGCGATTTTCCTTGAGGATAACTTTCTGTAGTTTGGGGCTAATGTAGAGATAGGGAATATACCGCAGAGAGAGAATAGCTCATTCTTCCTCCAAAGCGATTCCATGTGACCAAAAAAAAAGGAAAAGGAAGAAATGCACAGATGCGCACCTCTGAAAACTAACCGTCCACTGTATGCTCCTCCACTTCCGCTCAAGGAAAGCGACAAAGAAGCCTTCAAAAACCGGAACCGGAATCGGAACCGGAACTTTAAAAAGCTAACGCCTGTTGTTCCTTAATCTTTACCAACTTTTAAGATGCGCGGTCTTCAATTCCTAGAATTACCCAGCCAAATATTAGCCTAAGCCTTGGCGACAAAGCGACTTTTCGTCTGAGGGCATGCGCATTCTGGCCAGCAAGATGGTGTCCTTTGCTGGAGCTAGAATGGCTGTTAGGGTCGCCTACGGGCTGCGCCCCCGCTCCTGCCTCGACGTCCTTTACCGTTGTGGGGGAGCTCGATTCCTTTGTGTGCCTGCGCCCGCCGGGGGTGTCGAAGAAAGCCACAGAGACCCTTCCTGGGTTGGGACCTGGTATGAGATGCTCTCTTCGTCGGTACCTGTCGCGACGGTAGAATCGGGCTTGATAGCTCTGCAGGCCGCATCCGGGCTGCCCTGGTGGTCCACAGTGTTGGCAGCTACCGCCATCCTGCGCACTGGCCTTACCCTTCCTCTCAGCGTCCTCCAGAAGCGCGTCGTCAGCCGCGTGAGTTCTAAAAGGAGGGGTTGCCACTGAGCACTTGCAGAAGAGGGTTCGTCTCCTTAACAGAAATGTGCTCTTAAATACGAAACGTGGATATTAAAGGAACAGGTGATGCTCCCGAAGAAAGTGCACATTTTTTGCACTGAGTGATGCTGAATTGTGACAGCATATAAACAGTAAAATTTAGACAAGCAGTCCAAATTCTGCTAAGAGCTTTAGGTATTTGTGAAAGGGGTGTAGCACAAAGAAGGTGGAACCTGCATGATCATTAATCGGACTTTTTTGGATTTGCATCCATGTGGGCACATCTTGAGCTTCTAGCGAGTAATATTCACTTTGCTTCATCTAGAAATAGTACTAAATACATGAAGTGATATGCAGATATAGATGCATTGAGATTTATGGAATATATTTCGTTTAATTCTATAATCAAGGTCTCATTAGTCTGGATAAATATCTGTGTTTCTTCTTTTCCTTTTCCTTTTTTTCTCTTTTTTATTGTGCATATTTTTTCTTAGTGTATTCATCCTATTTGTCATCTTCCAGAAGCCCTGTAAAATTTCTCATTTTCCTGTTAATTGTTTGTATTTTATGATATACACTAAAACCTCTATTAGAAGGGAAGATATCCTTAACACAAATCGTGTGAAAAATGTCACATGGTGTATAGTGTAGTGTTAAGGTGCTGACCTATAGACTGGGAGAAGCATATATCTTTAGAAGATATCTGAGAAAATATATACTTTATATAACTAAGATTTCTGTGTCTTTTCAGCTAGTTAGAAAAACTGCACCCTGAAATTGAATATTTAGCCAAACAGCTCCGTTATGAAGTTTCAGTTTCTGCAAAGCAATACGGTTGGTCTGAAAAGGAGGCTAGGTAAGATCACTTGAACTGTGTGTCTAATAATCACAATAAAATACCAATATACTTTAGTATTTCATATTTGGATTGGTTATCTGAGATATATATTTATAAGATGCTTGTACCATATCCTATTATTTGTACAGTAACCTTACTGTACAAATAGTAAATGCTCTGGGATTTGGCCTCCTTTTCTATTTTTTCTTTCATCTACAGTATTTGTCTATTTTCTAATTTGCATTTCATAGAGATCTAAGTAAACTGTGTCTTCTGATCTTTTCTCATTTGTTTATTTATTCATTTATTTATTAGATTTGTATTGCCACCTATTCACCATGGTGACTCAAGGTGGCTTACAACGGGTTGCCAACCTTTTGGACCTCAGGGACCACCAAACTCATACTTTTAAATCCTGAGGCCCACTAATACTAATTTTTAAAAAAGAATATATTTAATATAAAAATTTTAATTTTTTATATTAAACATAAATTTATTATTAAAAAATTATATATATATATGTGCTTATTTAATTATAACAATCATAAGCGCTTAATCAACAAAATATTTATTGTAACAAAATTATTAAAGTTAGTACAATTATTACAAAATAGTGAAACATTTAAATATTACACATTTTTAGTGTGATATTTGTTCCTGTTGTTTGAAATAAGTTTATGGATTTTTGTCTCCAATGATGTTACTGCAAGACGGAGAGTTGTTATTTCAGGACGAGACCGGTACCGAGTTTTAATTGCTGTGACAGATGAAAATCTCTTTTCGTACAAATATGTTGTTGAAAATTGAACCAAAATTTTCATTGGTTTTTCACTCAGCAATAGGAATTCATTTTTTATGGAGAGCTAGAAATGAGGTCTTGTGATGGATGACCAGAATTTAGCTTTGAAATGGTCATCGGATGATAGATCAATGAAGGTTTTTTTTTCATGCATACTTAAATTGCTATCTTCGATTTTTCCTGCATATGGATCTATTATCCACATATTGCCATGTCTGGGATCTTGTTTCTTTGGATAATAACGACCAAAAGATTCTGTGAGTGACTGTAAGTGCTGTTGAACAATGGTTACCACCTGACAGTTGACACCTTTCTCTCTCATATACTCATCAAAATTTGAAAACATTTGCAGATCTTCTGCCAACCGCATTTGCCACAATATTTTCCTTTGAAAAGCATCCATTTTACCTCGTAGTGTGAACACATCCTGAAATTGTCCTTGCAAAGATAAGTTTAGTTCATTTAACAACAACAAAATATCAGCAAGGTATGCAAGCTTGGTTACCCACTCACCGTTGGTCAAGAGTTCTAGAAATTTTGGATTATTTTGTTGGCAGAAAAATACTTTCACTTCTTCGTGCAGGTTGAACAGTCGGCTTAGTATTTTGCCCCTTGACAGCTATCCCACCTCAGTGTGAAGAAGAAGAACCCATTTCTTCATAAAGTGCCTCAAACATTCAAGAATTGAGTGCTTTGTGTCGAATTTCATTTACAATTTTAATAACATCTGATAACACTTTGTGTAGTTCTGGGGACATTTTTTTCATTGCAAGTTGTTCACGATGTATAATGCAGTGAGTTGACAAAATGTCTGGGTGACCATTTTTTTTCACCTTTGCAACAATTCCTGAACAATGTCCAGTCATGTTTGTGGCACCATCTGTACAAATCCCAGTACATTTTTTCCATTCAATTCCGTGTTCAAGGAAATAACTGTTCAGTGCTTCAAAAATCTCAGAGCTAGGTGTTTTACCTGGCAAGTTGAGCGAGCAAAGTAGTTCTTCCTGTAACTCTCCTTCACACTCAATCCTCACAAAACAAAGGAGAAGTGCCTTGTTACTTACCTTTATTGATTCATCAAGTTGAATTGCATAAAATGGTGCATTTTCACCATTTTTATAACTTGATTTTCAATATCTTCAGCCATGTCTCCAATTCTGCGCTTGATAGTGTTAGTGGACATAGGAATTGCTTTCAGTTTCTGGACAGCCTGCTTTCCCAAAACTTCTTCAGAGGCTTGTAACATGCAATTAAATCTTCTCCAATTGTATATGGCTTTTTATTTTGTGCAATCTGAAGTGCTATCAGAAAAAAGCCTTTAATAATAATGCATAATAATAATAATACATAATAATAATGCTTTTTCACTCATTATGGAAACCATTTGAATCTAAAACCAAACAAAAAATGATAGTTGTCAAAATCAATTTGTTTGATGCCATTAATATTACAGTCAAAGAAAATAAAGTTAAGGTCAAACTTACCTAAAAAGAGCATCCACCTAGCTTGACCCTGGGGTGCTGTGTGTCCAGACCGGGTACTTTCTCTGGGCCGGAGGCCCAAGAGAAAGCACCT
This sequence comes from Pseudonaja textilis, assembly GCF_049901715.1. NCBI lineage: Eukaryota > Metazoa > Chordata > Lepidosauria > Squamata > Elapidae > Pseudonaja > Pseudonaja textilis. The sequence continues at coordinate 83,442,151 of NC_142008.1, read as the reverse complement.
GCTCCAGACACACAGCCTTCCAGGAACCTCTTGTGTTCCTTCTCTCAAGAAGCCTGGTCAGTCTGAGTGAAGGAAAATGCAGACAGGCAGACTGATGGTGGTAGGAAAGTCAGTCCCATATTCCAGAGTTGTAGTAGCCACAGCACTGGCTCTTTGGGGCAGCTGTTCCTGGATGACCAAAGGGTCAATCCTGTGACTACTACAGCTCTGGAATATGGGATTGGCCTGTCTGGGGAGGGAAGGCAGCACTCTGGCTGAATGAGGGGGGGGGCAGGGGGCAAGTGGGAGCTTCCCTGGGGGGACGAGGTTGGGAATTGTGGGGCAGAGTGAAGGGAAAAGAAGGGCCTCTCTCATCCTTTGGGTTTGAGAGGATCCAAAGTCCTGATGTTTTGTCTTTGTTAAGAGTAATGTGTAACTAGCATTTCCCCCCCGATATTTTCACACTTATGAAAGTTTGTCAGCAAGCAACAAATACCATTTCCAATCCATTTTCATTCAAGTCATAACAGGACAAACATTTGAATGCACAGTACTATCTAGCATTTTCCTGATATAGCTCACTCTGCAGCAGTCAAGCCATGCAAATTTCCTCCGTGGATTTAATTCCCCAGCAGTGTTGGATTGCCCCCATCTCTCTCCCGCTCCCGCTCCCTCCCTCCCTCTCTCCCTCTCTCTCTCTCTCTCTCTCTCTCTTATACATATACATTACATACACACACACACACACACACATACCATATTTCCTCTTTGTTTCCATTTAACCAAATTTTTCCTATGAAATTATATTTAATTTCCATTCATCATTTTTTAATCATACTATAAGAATCTCATTGTAAATACTTTACAATATATCATTTGTATAATCAATTACATTTTCTATTTCATATGTAATATATGTAAAAATAAAAGGATCTAATAACAATAAAACCATCGTAATTTATCTTACTCTATCATCATTTTTCTCATATTTAATTATACAATATTCTTACGGTGAGGTCTTATTCCACTTTAATTCCAATTAAACTTATTTGTTTATTTTTAAAATAATTACTTTAAAAGTAATTCCTAATAAACTTTAAACTTCAAAACTCCCCATTCTATATTTCTAAAAATATCAAAATATATTTCCATGTGAAATCCCCCCTTTATTTTATCTTTAACCATCGTCTCTTAATTTCTTGGCTCTATAATTTCTTCTAATTTTAGCCAGTTTTCCCTTTTCTAAGTTTTGCTGGTTTCCTCTTTCTTTAGCCCCTCCGCCTTGGACTTTCTTTGATCCTCTGTGAACTGCATCGCCATTTCTAGTTTTTCTGCCAATATATCCCATAGTTCCATACTTTCTTTTATTATTCCCCTCAAATTTTGCAATTCCAATCTGAATTCTTCACATATTTCATTCATTTTACTTATTCAATTGAGTTACTCTATATTTTATTAAAAGCCAGAGTCTTCTATTTTAATCTTTACCAGAAATATCCATTTCTCTCAATTTCTCTTATTAATCCTTCTGTTTCTTTGTCACAGTCCCAATCCACCAAACAGTCCCAAGATAATATCTTCGCTTGTTCCTGTGCTGTGATCTTTTTTATGTTTCCGGGGTTATTGTTATGTTATAGTCTTTTATTTCATTTCCCATTCACACATATACTAGACCAGTAGTTTTCCATAAAATCATAAGAAGAAAATTCCTTTAGCCATTAGGTGGCGCTCTTACATCAGTTTTCACTTTCCACTTTTTAAAGTTCTCTTTTTTCTTCTTTTTGCTTGTATTAATTCCGCTAATTTTCAATCATTAGCTATTATATCTTTTAAATGTAGTCAATTCGAACAAGTCCAGCATTTAGTCAATGCCTAATTAATGCCAATTTCTGAATAATACTCCAAATTTAATTTTCAATTCTGTTGTTTAAAACGTGTTCTCTGTATAATATCACTTCCATTTCAGTCTTTTGTAGTCCAATTGTATTTTCCTTATAATTTTCCTCTTACTTTCCAATCACTGCTTCCACAATCTTAAATGAGGGCTCTTTCCTTTTATTTCTCGGGGTTGTCTTGAAAACATCCAAAGTATTTTGCCTCATCATACACCGCTCACCACTTCACTGCTCCAGCACAAACTTAATTCCCGGATAGCTTCCTGTCTTCAGGGCAGCCATTAAAGATTGCCGCTATAGCCTATCTTCAAGGGGAGTATACCTAGCCAGAGAGGCGAGATGCGGCTCCCTTCAACCCAGCTGGCGGTCTCCCCCTCTTTCACCACCCCTCCAGGGTGGATCCCAACAGGTAAAACACAGACCTAAGCTGTGCACGATTGTGATCTCCGATCTGTCTTCGACGGAAATGCCACCAGAAGTCCCCCCTCTGATGGGTTGGTAGATGTGATAGGTAAGAGATGGTCCCTCAGAATATTCAAAATATTTTCTTTACACTGCCATGAACTGTTCCCAGTTATGACATATAATGAACAAAATTTATTTGAAGCATTTATTTGCCCAATTTTCTGCCAAAAGATTCTCAGAGTCACTCTCATTCAATTACAATTAAAGAATGCAATCCCTGTTTTCAGGTATACAATATAAAAGGCATCTCTTTTTAAGAAAAAGAGGTTGAGAAATGAAGAATAAATAAGTTTAGTCTCCAAAATTTTACAGTATCCTTACTATGGTGATCAGGAATAAAAATAGAATGTCATTAACCATTACTTCTCTATCAATAATTTAAATCTTGGAGGCTTTTTGCTGCCATCCTTAAAATTTTAAAAAGCAGGTGGCCATGATGTTATTGAATGATCTCCTACAACTTATAAAAATGCTGTATTACTGCTCTTGAAAGTCAGATGTTTTCCACAGGTAGTTACATTTTCAAAAAAAAGAAAAATAGTCCAAAATTAACGATTATAGTTCCAGAATAGCTTTAATATAATGTGCTGCTCTTTCTTATCTTAGAAATATATTCTAATATATTTCTATATATGCTATATTCTAATTCTAAACTTCTTATTGCAACATTTAAAATCAAGGTAGACTTGATTTGCTATGTACTGAAATTCTACTAAATTCAGTAAAAATAACCACTTTAGTTCATGGACTGTTCAGTTAATCTATAAAATGATCTTTTATTTGTCTTTCCATCCAGGGCATGCTACAGGAGAAATATAAAAAGAATAGTTTCAGAGTTATACATTCGAGATAATTGTCACCCTTTCAAGACAACCCTGATCATATGGGTACAGATTCCAGTATGGGTCTTTATTTCCATAGCTTTGCGTAATTTAAGCATTGGCAGAGGAGATTCTGAAGGTAATAGTTTTGTAGTATTGCTTTAAATTGTGTTTTCTAAAATTCTTTTCTCAGTGATTTACTTTCTTAAAAGAAACATTTCTTTTTCAGACTTAAGATTTTTTTTTAGCTTTGCCAGTAACTAATTTTTATTCTGGAGTTGATTATTGCAAGTGAGTATAATTAATCTTGTACACTGATTCCCAATGACTGGTTAGTTCACAATAGCCAGACAAAGGCATAATAAAATGGCAAGTATGACAGATGGAATAAAGCAAAGAATCTCACTCTTCTGCACTCTCACCAAAGGTTGGTGAAAAGCCAGATTTTCACCAGCCTTCTGAACAGCAGAGAGGGACCATCTAAATCTTTCCAGACTACAGGCACTAACATCTGTTCTTTATGCAGGAGAACAGGCAGACTTCTAGGTCATACAGTGCATGAGGAAAGAAGTATAAATGATATCCAACATAATTATTCAACTTAGTGCATTATAGTAGAGCAATAAGATTTAATTAGCAGAAGCTATTCATTTAATATTATTGACAGTTTATTTTTAATCTGGTGAGCAGAGAGCTTTGCATAATGAGCCAGTTTGGTGTAGTTGTTAAAGCCTAAGGCTAAAATCTGGGGGACTGAGTTCTAATCTCATTATGGTTTTAAAGCTAGCATGGTGAGCTTGAACCAGTCACTTTCCTTCTGTCCTGGAAGCAGGCAATGGCAAACCACTTCTGAAATCTTTTAAGAAAACTGCAGGAACTTGTCAGGCAGATATCAGGATCAACACTGATTCAAAAACACTGCCTATATAGACATGAAAACTGATTGAGTGACTCTCAGCTCAACACCTTAAAGTTGTAAGGAAATAGGCAGGAGTATTACTCTGCATGTGTGAGAGGGAGTGACGCAGGCAAACAGGTCCAGTAATAATAAAGGTCTGTGTCAGATGACCTATTTACCTTTGAAGCTGCTGAATAATATTTAAAATGCATAATGTGTAAGTATAATTATCAGTGAAATTATGTAGTTTAAAAATCTGAGTTTAAGAGAAAAATTGCAATGATTTCTCAACTATTACTTCAGTCTAGCCCAAAGGTAAATCAAGCTCTAGTTTTATAGATCTAATTCAGTAGGAGAAAGCCAACATCCAGAAATTGCTGTTGCTAGTCCTTTTTACAAAATCTGCTAGCATAAATTCAGTATCTATTCAATACTAATGAAGTCCTAAGTATTTGCCAAATTTATAATAAAAAATAATATGCCAATTATTTGTATGTTTTCAGCAGGGCTTTTAATTCAACAGCAGTTTTCCACAGGAGGCATACTCTGGTTTAAGGATCTCACTTTACCTGACTCAACGTGGATTTTGCCAATCACTCTTGGACTTCTCAATCTACTGATAGTAGAGGTATTAGGCATATTATAAAATCATTGGGTGGATTAGAACTGTTATATGCCAAATAGCATAACAGCTTGTAATTTATTTATTCTGTCTATATAATTCTAATTAATAGAATTAAAACTCCCCAGAGTTTTCAAAACACTAAACGACTATTGAGAAGCAAGCACAGTGTCCACAGTTAGTAGATATAGAATTGGAAACACCCAATTATTAAACAAGTTACAAAGTACAGAGAGGATAACACTAAATAAAGTTAGGGCTGATATTTGCACTGCTATCTTTCAGACCTTGGTGAAATGTCAAGATGCTATCCCAGGAACGTTTTTATATTTAATTTTCATTTGGAAATTGTATGCCTTCGCTTGATTTCAATAACTCCTGACAATATGAATGTAAGTGCAGTTATTGGTACTGCTGCTGACTATATTGCAGATTTAAGATTCAGATAGCACCTTAGGCATAGATATAATTTATTAAATTTGTATGCTGCATGACTCAACAATACTACTGGTACAAGAAGGAGTGGGTTTTTTTAATAAAGAGACCGATAGCTAACTATACTAGATTTTTCTTTTGTTTGTCTTTTAGATATATGATGCTACCATGTTAGGAATAGAAGTAGCAACTTTATTTTAAAAAATCGACTCTCATTAACCAATAGGTTTTTTCCATGGACAATAGTAGAGTGTCTGATAATACAATTAATGAAACTTCTTCCTTTCCTTTGAAAGGAAAGCCAATTTCTGTCTTTATAGAAGATGAAGTTACTTCAAAAACTTTAGGCAATACCTATACTTACTGACAGTCTCAACCATGTCAACCTATTTTTTTAACCAGGGTTCAAATTTCTAGAAAGTTTATCATAGGAAAATAAAAAAACCCAAAACTACTTTTACAAATAAAATAATAATAAAATGCAAGGCACTTTGGTTTATTTTTACAGCTGCATAGGTAGATATGCTGGATTAAGGGTGTAGATGTATATATATGGTTGTGTCTGATAAATATTGCTATCATAACTCCTCCTTTTTCCTATTAATATTTTTTGAAGAGTATTACAAAGAATTCCAAGATAGATGACACTGTAATAGTTCTTCCTTCTGTCATTTAACTGCTTCCTTATAGATAATATAATAGTAGTTTCCATCCCTTAGACTGTAGTTCAAATGTATATTAATACATTTAATCGGGGGAATCAAACTTTTTTGAGCATAGAGTCCCATTTGGTTTTGCAGACTGGTAATCACTTTCCAAAAACAATCAGTCTTAGAACAAACTAATATTTAATTCAAAGTAATCAGTAATTTAATATGATTATTCCCCTGTAGGTAATATTTTTCTCCTTCATTCACTTAAAAAATTATAATTTAATAGTTTTAGAAAGCTGTGAGGGGGCAATCCAAGGTATCCAGATATTGTTCCAGATAATTTAGAAACAGGCAAAAGAATTGTTCCTTTTCATTCAGGAAATGAAAAGAAATTCCTTAAGCACTATGCTTGCATTTCTTGCTTGGTCATTTAATTCTAAAAAATAAGGCACACAGTTGTCTTTTTCTGTACCTCATGAAAGCATATCTATAATTCCTGTCAAACATACCTAAGTTGTGCCTATGGGAGCAATTTTTAATGAAATTATTTTTTTATTTTCTATTATTTTTATTATTATTATTATTGCAATACTGAGATAATAATTTACCTGCAGGAAGCTGGACTCATATTTACTTGTCCTTCTTGCTTATCTCGGTAGTGAAATGTTTAGTATAAACAAGTTGTCTAGTTCCAGATCTCATAGAATTTATCTAATTTCCAGAGCAGATTGTATGTAGATCTTGATAAAATAGCTAGATTGTTGCCTACATAGGTTTAATTTGTAGACCTGCAGTCCATTTCTCATGTGGCTACATAAGGAACAAACTGATTTAGTATGTGTGGATATCATTGCCCATGGTTATATATTTCTCCATAAGGTAGAGACTAATCCTGAATCATTAGTCTGAAAATAGCTCAGACATTCCAATCATAATAATAATTGGCAAAAACAAGACAGCCTATTGTGAGACTTCAGAACAAGTGATTTAAAATTTATTCACAGAATACAGAGTAATTTCGGCCAAAGAAAGAAAATTGTTTAGGTTGGCGGCAAGTATAGTTTTACATTTGATGAGTAGTTTGATATAAAGAATGTTACTTAGCATATTGGGAATTCTAAAATGTTAATTTTGTAAAAGAACTTTAAAAGATACTTGTTAAACATATGTTATGCTGTTAAGGTTTGCTTTAATGAAAAAACACGGACATAAAAATACATACAAAATCTTAATAGAATGGGTTCTGTCAATTGTGCTTTAACATCTTACTTGACATCAGTACCTCCTGCCCTAATCTTCCCGATTATGCAACTTTACATGTGGTCATTTCTGGATTTCTATTATGTTTGATTATCAAAATTTCTAATTCTTGACTTGTAATTCCCTGTCACAAGGCCCTCCATCATACTGTGGAATACTGTGGCTGTAAAAACTCAAAGGTGTATCAGGTGATACATGTAAATATGGAAATAATCAACTAATTTGTCCAGAACATCATTCAGTAAATATAATCCTAGCTGATATTTCTTCTTGCTGTTTCTAATTTGTCTTTCCAGATTTTTAGTTTAAGAACAACTGAAACATCACGGTTTTGGAAATATGCTACCAACTTTTTTCGAGCACTCTCTGTGCTAATGATTCCCATTGCTTCAAATGTTCCATCAGTAAGTACAGTTTGGTAGTACAGTATATTATATATTAGCTGCAAAAGATCTTTCCTTCCAGCACTGAACTGGATGTTCAATGTTGGGAACATTTGGGAATTGTATTATTAAGAATAGTTTTTCCTTTGCAAAACCAGCAGTTTGATTCCCACTGGCTCAAGGTTGACTCAGCCTTCCATCCTTCCGAGGTCGGTAAAATGAGGACCCAGATTCTTGCGATCAATATACTGATTCTGTAAACTGCCTAGAGGGCTGTAAAGCACTATGAAGTGGTATATAAGTCTGTGCTATTGCTATTTTAGATTGGTATTGCTAGCATACTTATAGTGCTGTTTTCTACATTGGGTGATGGCTAAGTGGGGATTTGAATTAATGTTCTATCTACTAAACTCATTGTGTCCAACTAGTTTTATATGTGTCACAAACAGAATTTGAAAATCACCTACAGATCACATTATTGATATTCTTTCGCTGTATAAATGACCTACTTGGAAGAATGTCTTTTTGAGTCAATCAGGATAGGGCTAAAGTTTATATATTGATGATAAACTGTTGTGAATTATGCTACATAGCAACTGAAAAAAAACAATCTGACGTATTAAAATCAGTAATTTCAAAAACATAAATAATGGTTTATGAAGCTCAGTTTTTAAGATGGCTTCCTATGGAAATTGCTAGATATTTCAGTCAGACATTCAGAATAGGATCTCATGGAACCATGGTTATTCACTATTCTTCATCCTAATATATGATACATTATAAAAATAAAATTAGAGGATTATGCCTTCTTTATCATTCAGAATTCCTAGGAAGAAAATGGGATAACATGTTAGTCAAGTTTTTTTTTTCATTTATGGATATTCTTAATGAGAGATAATATGACTAGTTGGCAATAGTACTACTTTTATTCACTTTGTTAAAATCAGTATGTTCTTTTTCCTTTTATTTCAGATACTAGCTTTGTACTGGGTATCTTCTAGCTTCATAGGCCTTTCCCATAGCCTTCTGCTGCGCTCTCCTGCTTTCTGTAGATTATGCCATCTCCCTCGGACCAAGTCTGATTCAGATACTCCATACAAAGACATTGTTGCTGCTTTGTACACGAAATATTTCCTTAAGTGAAATAATCTCTGTAATTGAACCAAATGATTTTTTACTATATTAAATTGCATTAGAAAGCTACCTTTATTAGAGAAATTGTATCTACCCTTCAGACAATTTGTCAGCAAGTAGGAGACAACAGTCTTAAAAAATATTAGCTTTCAATTTAGTGAATGCTTTTAATTTATATGGAATTTCTTAAATATTGCAGCTGTTTTTGAAAAACCACTGTCCTTCTAGGTGATGTAATTGTTTTAATATTGTTTCTTAATTATTTTGGCAGCTTAAAATACAAGCATTTTTCAATATGCATATAATGTTCATAAAATCATAAACTGATTTTCAGATATTTAAGAAATGACTTAGGAGAGAGAAAAAACTCGCATCCTTTTGTGTCACATCCTAACCACAACAGATATTGATGTGTATATTCACGCATAGGGAAATACCCAGTTGCCAAACAGAAAAGAACTTTGTGGGGTGGAAGTTAACAGTAAAAGTATCTCCCATTCAGAGGATTTAATTGCAGTTGACCACATTTCTGTGCAAACATCTAGAAAACAAGTTTTTTTCATCCATATTAGTCTAGATGAAGCGGTTAAATGTATATTAATTATACTTTTATAATGCCTATGATGATTTACATTATTGTATTTAAGAAACATTTACTGAAATATTTTAGCAGTAGGGAAGATATTGCATAAGGGATGGTATCTAAATTTAAAGAAGACAAATCTTTCTTAAACAGCCTTGTTTTCTAGCAATGCCCATAACTGACTTGTGACAATTGCTCAGTGTCTCCATTTACAAAAAGTACTGGCTCTGCAGTTTTAGAAGCATCTCTTTTAAGTATATATTGCTTTAATTGTTCATATACCAATTACAATTTATCTAGAAGAATCTAATGGAACTTTCATAATAGTAACAATGACAGCATATTTCTAATCATGTGGGATATATTTTTAAATTTTAAGGAAAAGAAATGTTTAACAACCTGTAACCATTCTCTTCAATCTGCATTGAACAGAAAAACTAAAGTCATCATTTGGCTTCATAGCTCTGTATAAAAAAGGGAAAATAAATTAGCCCAATAATTTAAAAACTCAGTTGTTGAATTGGAATTTTGAAAATGGCATTAGATACATTTAATTCACAAAAAGTAGTACCCCAAATACCTATTGTGGTAAGCAGGTTTTTCCATTCTTTTTTGGCATGTATGGAATTTAATGCGTCTTGGATGTGTTTCTGATTTTCCTGTTAAACCTATACATACTGTATATTTAAGTAGACAAAATATAACTTCTATATAGTGTTAAGCACTTTACAGTGACTTGATCAGACTCATGATCAGTTGAGCACAATGAATTAACAATTACAGCACAGTGTGGCTAGCAGCAAAGTTTCTATCCATGGAGTATAATAAAGCAATAGGATCTTACATGACAAGATGCTTCACAATAAATAGGTTTCCCCAAATGAATGAGCTAGGATTGTTGCAAACTATTCAGCATCACAGATACAGCATCAACCAAGCTTTCACTGTACCATAAGTAATCTAACTTCTGCAAATGGATGAAAATACTGATGTGGCTAAGTTTGAGAAAGTTGATTATATGGTGGTGTTTAAAAGTTTGTGAATCCTTTTGAATGTTCAATATTTCTGCATAAATATGATCTGAAACATGACTTGTTCTACACACAAGTCCTAAAAACTAAGTATTTTTGTTCACTATTTTTAATTGCAACTTTTGCCTTGATTACTATTTTATGTATATAATTTACCTTCATAGTATAAAATGCCAAAATGTCATTCGCATTCAGTGGCAGTGTCTTCTAATTTTAATACAAAAAGCTAAAAGTCTGCAAATGTTTTTGTTAAACATATCTTATTAGCCAGGTTTCAAAACTTTCCATAGTAAAAGTTTTGCTATGTCTTCAGTAATAGTCTCCTGCCTATAATCCATTGCAATGGGTATTAACTTCTGTTTTTGCTTATACAGTCTCCATCTATTTGGAACCTTATTTATTTTATTTATATATTTATAATCCCACCTTATATTGTTTTTATAAGTAACAGTGGTATTAATAAAATTGTTTGGTACCCATTTCACCATGAAGTGAACATAGTACTCCTTCCTCCTGTTTTTCTCACAACCATGAGATGGGTTGGGCTGAGAGTAATTCGCTCAATGTCATCAGCCAGCTTTCATGCCTAAGGAGAGACTAGTTTCTCCTAGTTCCTAATTTGGTGCTTTAATCATTAAACTAACTGGCTCTCTAATGTATACTTGCTTCCAACCACTCCAGCAGACAGTCTTCCCAAGATCTCTCAAACTCTCTGTGTGAGGCTTGAAAGATGTCTTTTAAGTAAATGTGGTGTCTTTGGCGAATAAGATTTACCACTATTCACTACTGAATTGTCACTATTATCACAAACAATTGAATAAAACACTGCCTACTAAAATCAACAAACTTGAATTAGCTGTCCTTGTATATATCACTGAACTGCAGCCAGTGAATTTTGTTATGGATTGGTCTTGATTTTTGCAAGAATGAGGGCAACAGAGCTAGTTATTTGAAAATTTAAATGTTAACATATTAATATTACATTGCTTTGGTGATATGCTTGTAAATTTTACTTGGTTGCCAGAGATTGATGCAGTTGTGAAATTCTCACTTTGATACAATGCAGCACAAAAACTAATCTGGAATGTCTGTTAAGTTTCTTCACAAAACTCCCCTTTTTTAACTTTCATCAAAGTTACTGATTGTATCTTCAACATTTCAACATCATAAGAGCAACTTCAGCTGGGATGTGGAGCATGGTGCATTTAAGGGTAAACAAGTGCTCATCACATTCTTTGAAATTAATATTACCGATTTTAATTTTATACAGAGTTATCTGTATTTTATGACTTGTTATACTCCCTTTAAAAACAATTCATTCAGATACACTGCCCTGCTACAATAATGGGGGACTATGAAATTTCAGTAGTTAGTACAACAGGACGAAGCTTTGATTTCTTGGAATATCAATGCTAGAGCTATTCTTTCCACAATACTCAGTGATTAATTGAAGTGAGTGTTGTGTGTAGCCTTGGATCCAGAAAGCTTATTAAAAAGCTTTGAATTTGAGTGTCTTTCTCCCCCGCTTGACCTTTCTAGTTACTGAGAGAGCTTACCGACAACATTACTTGATCAGGCCATAGATCAAATATGTAACTCAGTGTTCTGGCAATGCCTAACTCAGGAAGTGAATGATGACTTCACTCAATGGCTTTATATACATGTTAAGCAGAACAAGCAAGAGTCCAGAGCAGGGGTGTCAAGGTCAAGGCCCGTGGGTTGAATCCAGCCCACAGGGTGCTTAGATCTGGCCCACAGTGAAGGACTGGCCTGCAGTGCCTCCATCAGTGAAAACAGCTCAGGAGGGGCTACCCATTTTTGTTGCCACAGGTGCCCCCAAATGAGTGATGTCAAGCTGGCCATGCGCAACCCGGCTCCCCAAGGTCAAACATAACCTTGAAATTGAGTTTGACACCCCTGGTCTAGAGCAGTGGTGGTTAACCTTTTTGGGCTCCTGTGCCAAAAATTGTGTGTGTGCACTTGCACGCACTTGTCTGCCAGCACCCAGAAGGCAATGCGTGCCCCCTACACCCCCTATGCACGCATGCGCAATCCCCACTTACCCACCTATCCGCCACCCCCTTACCTGCACTACGCCTCACAGTTGATTTGAGGCTGATTTGAGGCCTTTTTCGGCCTTCCAAAGGTTTGAGGAAGGCTTTTGCAGGCTGAAAACTAGCCCCGTTTCATCACTTCCAGTAGTTTTGGAAAAACAGGAAGTGATGAAACTGGGCTAGTTTTCAGCCTGCAGAAGCCTTCCTCAAGCCTTTGGGAGGCCAAAAAAGGCCTCAAACCAGCCAAAAATCAGCTGTGAGGCACACGCATGCCCAGTGAAGCAAGTTTACTTGCAGCTCGCGTGCCGGCACAAATGGTTCTGCGTGCCACCTGTGGCACGCATGCCATAAGTATGCCATCATGTGTCTAGAGCTTGGTGGCACTCTATATCGGGAGTGCCAGATTCAATATCTCATCTCTCCAACATCAATTGGAATTGACAATGGAAAAGGAAAGAAACACCTAAGTACAGCATCTCCCAAATCTAATCCCTACAGGCAGGCAGTAGAATATCATGGCTGATACTTATCTAAAACCACTAAGACAGAGCCAACAAAATCCTGGCTCCTCCATAGTTTAACCAAAAGCATGACCAATGCTATCTTAGTCCTATGACCTGGCCTGACACCTGTTTGAAAGGGGTTATCAGAATCCAGAACCTTTGAATCTGTAACTGAACCACTTTGTGGTGACCCGTAGTCTCTCAAAATAACCCCAAACCCAAAACATATATTAAGTCCGGTAAGGCCTTCAACTTAACTTCACTGTTTTATTAGGCACAGTTTAAAGTCACAAAAGTTAATAATGAGGCTAACAAAAGTTAAAAAAACCGCATTGATGAGAGTTCTGAAGCAAGCCGAGATAACTAATCATAAACTCCAGGCAAATAACTGAGAAAAGTCCATGGGAAGAACACCAACAAAGATAAACCTCTTTCAAGGTAAACACTAATTGACTCCAGAAATTCTAACTACGTAGCTGAAAAACATATATATATATATATATATAGCTCCCACCTGCAAGCCACGAGGAGGATCATGGTAATCTCCTCCTGAGTAGACATTGCTTTTCCCTGATCCTCTCCTCCCTGCATGACCTAGGATGGATAGGGGATGGGCCTGGATCTTCCTCTGACTGCTCAGCCGGCCTCTGCCCTTCCCCAGCCTCCTCCACCTCTGGAGCCACACTCCCATTCCCTGTTGGCTGTTCCTCCTCTTCCTCAGAGTCAGACTCCACCAGGGGCATGACACACTTTCTCAATAAGAGGAGACAGAGAAAAAGTTATCAAGTGAGTGCAGTGATGGCTTCTTGAGGAGGGGCAAATCATCCCCTCCCTTAAAGAAGGTGACATTACAAATAATTATCCACCATCTCCTAGGAATGGTACAAATCCCATTAACAAGCCACAAGGGGCATGAATCCAATAAGCAAGGGATCAGATTACCAATCCTGAGATTTTGCCCACTTACTTGGGAATAGTAGGCACAAAATGTTTTTATTAATTTATTTTTATCTGTTAAAATAAAAACAATGAAATGAAAAACAACTGTAGACTTTAAAAATATATTAAAAATGCAGGAAAATTATCTTTTTGCATTGGGTGCATTAAAAGAATGAAGAACCGAGGATGATCTACTACTTCCATATCTGTGATTTTCTAACAATATCAAGCTAGAGTAGGACATTTTTTAGAAAATCAACCAGAAAACTATTCAAACATACAGTCACATGGCTGCCACTGCAGTACTTTATTTAAATGCTACAACAGATGAAGTATCAAGTCATATTTTTGATCAGGCAATGCATGAAGAAATAAAGTAAGACTCAGTTATGTGGTTTATTCTTGCTACATTTATCGTTCATTCAAGAAGATTCTAATTTAACCGTGTTTAGTTACAGCATCTACATCACCATGCAAGGATTAACAATTCTCAGCTCTTAATAAGAATTGAACCCCAAAACATGTCCATAAATAATGGTTAAAATAGACTGGAATCTTTTGCTACTAGGAATAAATAATGGAGTACTGAATTTACACATTAAATTTTGGACTAATAAATGCATTACTCTTATTGGCTTAAACTTTGTGGCAAAACTTCTTCCAAGCTGCTTCGGAAACATTGGAAAATGTGGTCTCCTCACAGTGCTGATATAATAAATTCAAGTCACTTTTGATTAGTGTCCGTGACACTGGCTAGAATGGTCCAGACACACAATCTGTTTTTCACACATTAATTCTCATGGCAACATGTGAACAATAAAGGAGATGCAAAATATACTAAGTCAGTTCTAAGCAGACATTAAAATTTAATTTAGATTGCAAAAATCAACTGCTGAAATATTAGTTGCATTGCAAAGAATATAAAGAACATTATCTAATTAAAATAATGATTAAAATCATTTTAAAGGCATAAAATATAGAACCAAAAGGTTTCTAGCTGAATACAGCCCTTTCACATAAATACATCTTGAGTTTTTTGGATTGAACCTTATCACGTATTTTATTTACTTACTCTCCCTCATAATGCACTGCAGTCAAAATAGTCCAATACTGTACAAAGTAACTTTTGTAAATTATTTATATAAAAAAATAAAAAATTTGAAACATTCAAAATGATGATCATGTTTAAAAAAATTACATTAAAAATAGATTTTAAGATGACATTCTCTGGACCTTTTTACTCCATTCACTGAGATCCAGACTGAATGCTTTAAGGCAAGTTGTCAGGCTGGCATCAGGATGATATTTTTTCAAAAGAATACGATAGCAGAGTAGAGCAGAGTAATTGTTATAAATCAGTGAACTAGCTTCTCATGTACACTAACAGAACCATCTTCCATGCCAAAGTAAACCCGCTCTGCCATATTGATGAACAGACCTGTTTCCACCACTCCTAAAACAGAAAATTATTTTTAATTATTACTAAAATACTATACATTAACTAATATATCTTAAGAATGGTATAAATTCAACTGAGATGAAATATACTGAAAGCTTCAAAAATGAAAATCCTATATTAAAACGCTACATATACCAGGGCAGCATTTCTCAACCTCAACAATTAAATTGTGTAGACTTAAACTCCCAGAATTCCAGATCTTTGCACCTTGAATTGCTGAGTTTGAGAATAGTGCACCAGGGGAACTTCTTTTCCCTTGGGTATTCAACAGTGAGAAGGGGGAAAAGGAGTCAAGATAATACATTTTCTGTTTCTAACGGGGGCATCATGAGATCATTTACGAGCAAAAGCAAAATTGACATTTGCCCACCATCCCTTTTTTCTCTATCTGTATCTCACTAGTTTTTTGACAGGAAAAAAGCAAAAGAAATAAGAACTTTAAAATTTCCTTTTAAAGTTACTTCATAGTTTGAACTTCCTTTATTGTTCAAACAATGAGCAAGAGAAGCCAGACAAGACAGTTGCGACGATTTCTGTTGTGTATTTGTAAATCACTTTATGTTAGTCATGTATGTTAGTCATATAGGATAAGCAGAGTGAGGTTTTATGCCACGCAACATCCAAACAGTAGACCCAGCACTTCAGTAATAAGCAAGTTCCCTTACTGCCCAAGTACTTATGAGCTTATTTAGTAATAAGCAAGTTCCCATAAAGGACTATTTTGTAGATAATTATCTAACTCATATTGTGAAAGCTATTCAGCAGCTTTGCCCAAAACCAATTAAGACTTCAGACATAAGTAAACTGACAAAATGAGGAAAAATGCTAAATTTTGTATTACTGACATGACTTATTTTGGTGAAACAATATTGCCACTGGAGGATGCTGTAATGTTCCTAAATCCTTTGTTAACATGCCTCCCGTTTTTGGTTACAGTTTGAAAAAAATAACTTTTTTACCTATCAGCTTGCTACAGGTTTTACAGAAGTAAACCAAAAGAATAAATTTAATCTTTGAAAGTTTCAATTTTGCTCCAATCTTAGACATTGTTCACATAGAGGTATGTATGTATACATATATATGTATTATATATGTATATTATATATATTATATATGTAAATATATGTACATGTATTTATACATATGCATGTATAAAGGTTACCTGGTATCATCTTGATTGCTATATTCACTTCATTCCAGTTATGAAGTTTATCAAATTTCCAGTCCAATAAAAAATTTCCATTGTCTGTCACCACAGGACCCTAACAAGCAAAAAGTGAAAATATTATGCACAAGACCTTTTACTTTGAGCTATAAATTGTATCAGACACATCTAAAGTGACCTGCATTTATTTAAAGAGAGCTAACCTGCAAAAGTCATACACAAATTTGTTAATGTACTGTAACTCCTAGGCAAAAACAACAGTTTGAAAAGCAAACACACAAAACAAGAATACCTATCTTATATACACATTCATTTTCTTTTTTTCTAATATAACAATGGCCTGATTAGAAATTTGAATAGAGATAGAAATAAAAATACACATCTTTATATGAAGCAATAATTAGATGGAAAGATTGGAGGTTGAAAGATGGTATTATTAGCTATGTTTAAATAATAGGAAGACTGGTATTTGAACCATGTATTGTGACTTTGAACAACCAAATAATAAAGGACTATGTCTTAATATAAGCATGTGTATTGATACTAGGATTAGCAATGGTGACCTGATTAGAAATTAGAATAGAGGTAGAAATAAGAAATAGGGGGAATATTATCAGATATAATTTTTATATAACAGAATACAAGTAATAATTTGATGGAAAAGATCAGAGATTGAAAGATGGAATTACCATGTATGCTTATATCATTGGCATTAAAATGGAATATTGAAATATTGAATAACTACTTTTTAAAAACCATGTATATTAATACTAGAATTATATGTTTGATTAATATAACAACTATTATGATTATCATTATTGATGTTTGTATCAAAATGAATTATGTCCAGGGGCCACACTGTTCATTTATTGATACTGATGTATATTTAAAAATAAAAAAAATCTAATAACATTTGAACCAAAAAAAAAGAAAACCTATCCTCTTTGTGTCAGCTTTGAAATTCAGCTGCCACATTTAATGGAAGGGCGGGGAGGAGTTGAAAATTTCAAGGTTATTCTGTACGTTGTATTAAGAAATTCCAGTTGCAGTTACTTGGTTCTCGTGCTTTATGAAGTGTAGAAGTGGGAGGAGAGAATGTGGATTCTGTGTAACACACCAAAATACTTTCACTTTGGGAAATTGCCTTAGACATACCAGATCTGTTCCTAAATAAATCAATTGGAGAGAAAATGTCTCGGAGTGGTTGATATCATGGATACTTTCTGGATGCCTTACACTTTGCTTATCAGCATAATAGAAAGGGGCTCTGGAGGTCTTCAAGTCCAACCCCCTGATCAAGCAGGAGACCCTATACCATTCTGGACAATTGTCTATCCAATTTCTTCTTAAAAACCGGCAGTGACAGACCATCCATAATTTCTGGAGGCGACCCATTCCATTTGGTTAGTTGTTCTCACTGATAGAAAATTTGTCCTTAGTTCTAGGTTGCTTCTCTCCTTGATTAGTTTCCATCTATTGTCTATCCATTGTTTCTTGTCCTATCTTCAGATGCTTTGGAAAAAATCCTTTTCTTGTGGTAGCCCCTCAAATATTGGAACACTTCTGGACTTATGGTTGATGTTGCGACGAACCCAGTAGCAGAGAACAGAGAGCTCCATTCCTGCACTGGTCTTCAGCTGTTTGTGGGCTCCAAAAGGAGCCGAAAATTGCCTTGGAGGGGAAAATTGCCTTGAAGCTGTGGAAGGGTGCTCTGTGAGATCCCAGAGGAGAACGCAACTCCTGTGTGGAACCGCAGAGCTTTTCCCTCTTTGCCACAATGGTGAGAAGAGGCTGGTCAAAATGGCTGCCACAGAGTTGCAACAGCCATGGACACTGAAGCATTGTACAGGAGAGGAGAAAGTGGATGATATATGGAGCTGGATGAGAGGAACTATTTAAAATTTACCCCAAAAAGTTTTTGCCAGAAAAAAAAGGATCTCATTATTATATTAAAAGCAGTGGTATAAGCACCAAGATAAAAATTCTAAAAATGGAAAGGGAAAAAAGGAGAGAAGGCAATTTTCGGAACATAGAAAATACAGAATATTGGAATTTCAAAGAGGACAAATATTGTTTTGCAGAAGCATATTAAAATATTGGAACCAGATATTTAAAAAATCAGATTTTTTACTATTTTGGATTGATAGTTTAAAATTGGAAATTGACTAAAACAACAGGATTTAACTGTGCTATCAATGAACAAGACATTCCCAGGAAGCAGAAAGTAATACTGATGTGACTTTGAAAGTTTTTAAAAAAGGATTGCAATAAGATATAAGAACTTTGTGAGAAGTGATTTTGGCGTGGATATTTGACTTGTCTTTGGATATTTGGATTATTGGACTTAAAGAAACAAAACAAAATATTAAAAGAAATTAAATGAGATGTCTTACCAGCAAGAACAAAATGGAAACTGGGCAGAAATGGTGTCGATATTTAAGGATATTAAGGACAGCTGGGAAAGAGTTTTTAATAAAATGCAGAGCATAGAGAAAAAGCTGGAAAGGAGCGAGCGAGATGCACAAGAAGAGGAGGAATTAATTAGGGAATCAGAAGAGAACACAGAAAAAAATCAACGAATAGACTATGATGATGAGAAAGAACAGACAATAAATATAATAATGGATGTAATAAGCAGAAAGGAGAGTATGGAATGGAAAGAGGAAATAAAATTGAAAAATGATTCCCCTGAGAGAAAGATAAAAGCAAGAGCAGACATTTTGAAAGTTAGACAATAGAACAGGGTGGAGAAGGGAGAAAAGTTTAAAATGAGGTTAAGTTAAAAAAAAGTTTAAAAGGTTACGTTATGGAGGCAGACAGGGACAAAGATTTGAGAGAGGAATCTGGGAGGCAAGCTATGAAGAAAATGTTTAACATGTTAAAACAAATAAGAGACAATGGTTAAAGAAAAACGTTATTGTTTTTAAATTTATTTTTCCTTCTTTCTTTTCTCTTCAATATTATAAAGATATAATTCAATTTAGAATAAAGTTGGAAATTAGTGAGAGGGGGAACATTTGTTAAATGTATTAAATATGATAATAAAATTGTAAATGACTCCCCTGAGAGAAAAATAAAAGCAAGAGCAGACATTTTGAAAATTAGATAATGGAACAGGGTGGAGAAGGGAGAAAAGTTTAAAATGACAGGTTATGATGTGGAAGTAGACAGGGATAAAGATTTGAGAGAAGAATATAGGAGGGGAGCTAAATATGTTTATTGCCTTAAAACAAAAACAAAAAAAGAGATAATGGTTAAAGAAAATTTTTAGTTTTTTTAAATTTATTTTTATCTTTTCTTTTTCCTCCAATATAACAAAGATATAATTAAATCCAAAATAGGGTTGGAAATAAGAGGGGGGGGGGAATAATGGAATATATGAAATGGAATTTGAATGATTGTTAAAGTGGTGATTAGTATAAAAATAATGTATTGAAATATTGATTAGTTAAATAAAGGAATTTTGGAATTTAATATGTATAGAAGTACTATTAGTAGAGCTACGACATGTCAAATGTATTAAATATGATTACTAATGTTTTATCTGTGGCAAAAGGAAGGATATATTTGATGAATAAATTGTTATATTTAAAAAAAAACTATTAGGGAATTTTCTTGGGAATTGTAATGGCATAATTGAAAGTTAGAACTGGGATGGAATTGGACAGGGGGGGAAATAATGGTATACATTTCCTTAATAATAAGATGATGTAAGTAAAAGAAAGGAAACTATAATTCGAATGAGGATGATATTAAATATATTTGAATAACATGGGGCTTAGCACAAAAGAATCAATATGATGAAATATTGAATATATAAATGAACAGGAGACTATAATGGAATATAAGGATATGTATTAATGCTAGAATGAAATAAGATTATGGAAAAAAAATAGTTAACATGATTATTAATATGTTATTGGATATAAAATGTAAAACACCCAGGTGTCATATTGTTCACACATTGATATGTATGTAAAATAAAAATAAAAAACTTTAATAAAAAAATTGGAACACTGCAATCATGACACCCCTAATCCTTCCTTTCACTAGATTAGACATACCCAATTCCGCAACTGTTCTTCGTATACCCTTTCAAGACCAGAAAAATTGTTTATCTATTTGTCCAAACCTTTCAACAGTTTTAGTTCTTACATTTTCGAATGACAGTCATATTCTATTACAGCCTGTTTACATTAGAGTTGATTTTCTATTTTTATTTTTTAATTATGAATGTTTTTATTTAGAATGTATTTTACTGTGTCATATTGTTAGTTTCTTAAATAATTTGGCCATTGCAAAAACTAAACATTTCAAAAATAAAATATCTGAAAGGCACTGAGCTGGCATAGGCTGTTTAAAGCTAAAATTCTCAAATTGGGGGGAAGTTGCAAATAGGCTTCTGATCCCTCAAGAGAATCAACTTTACTTTTTTACAGTAGTGATGTTCTGCTTGCTAGGAATACTATTGTTGCCCAATTCTCTGTCTTCATTTTCAAAATAGTCAAGATGCTATAATAACTCTTCCTGCAAATGGAAAGGAGGTGGGAAAGATTATCTTGGTCTTTGAAATTTGCTAGTAGAAGCCAACTAGGAGCACAGTATTTTAAAAGTCAATCTCAAGGTTTACAATAAGTAAAAAAAAAACACCTGGAAGAACAAAGATACTAGTCCAGCTGATATGTGGCAAAACTCAATAAGCGAAGATTTATGCAAGTATAGCTTCAAGTAGCACTTTTCCCTGTTTGGCCCATCCTGAACCTCTGCAAAGCTAGTAATTTATTAATAGCAAAAGTTTACCTATCCACCTACTCTGAAAAGGAAAAAAAAAATCAGTAATTGTTTCAACTCCATACAGATTATCAATTTCTTAATGTATACATACAGCTTTATTGACAGCCATCCTCAATTCTGTAACACCTCCAAATATATTGGTCAGACGCTTAGTGATTGGCACATAGGCCATTGGGATGACTTCAATAGGAATCCCCTTCTTCCACTGTTCTCCAAAGTTTTTAGACTTTTTTCTACAAGAATATGGGTTAAAGGAAGATGTACATTAATATTATGATACTAATAACAGCAAGAATCTGCAAACAAGCTTCACCTTGCTGAGATATCCTGGCTCTACTTCTCAAAGCTAAAACACATTGCCTTTAAACAGTACCAACAAACAAAAAGACAAATGTTCAGCAGATGATATACAATTTCAGATTTGTGTGTTTCACTATCTAGGACAGGGGTCCCCAACCACCGGTCCGTGGACCGGTACCGGTCCGTGGAACATTTCCTACCGGGCCGCCGGTTTGCTGGGCGCCGCCATCTTGTTTGACGAGAAAGTGCTTCGGGTGAGCTTTTCCGGTTGAAAGCGGCGTTTGTCCTGAAGGAATCTCGCGCCTTAGTTTCATCGAAGGGGGCTTCGAATGAAACTAAGGTGCGAGGATTCTTCAGCACCCAAGGCAAGGCAAGCCGAGCGACCGTCCCAAAGCCGTCCCGAAGCAAAGCCCATCGACAAAGGTACAAAGGAGGAGTTGAAGGTGGTGGGGAGAAGCAGGGGACGGCTGGCTGGCCGGTCGTTCAGCTCGTCTTGCCTTGTCATGCGTGCTGATGCCGGTACTGGGCCGCAGATCATTTTGTGATGCTGGTACCGGGCCATGGCACAAAAAAGGTTGGGGGCCACTGATCTAGGATACTGCTGATTATAACCAACATCTGAGTTGTTTTGAGAGGATGAGCAATTCATTGTATAGAAGAGTATTGAGAAAACATGGAGGAGTAAACAAAACAACATTGTGTCAGCATGAGAACATTTTACATACATAATAAATATGCATGCTTTTATATTGACTATGTTAATATAGTCCTTGATTTAGACCAGTGATCGCCAACCAGTGGGCCAGGGTCCACGAAAATTTTTTGGTGATCTGCAGAGAAATGTCACCTCAAAGCAACCCCCAAAGCAATTAATCCAGGCTACACGGGAACCCAAGGCTGCACCTCCCACATGGCCCGCGGGAACACAAGGCTTGCGTTGCTTGCATTGTGAACAACACAATGTAGTGAGGGGAGGGGGGGAAGGGCGGAAGGGGAGAACTTGCCCCACTTGCCCCCCACACCTTGCCTGGCCACCAGGCTGTTTCTTTCCACTTCTTTCTCCTGCTTTTGGCTGCACGCAAGGAAAGCAGCAAAAGTCTTTCTTTTTCTCCCCCAAAATCCACCAGAAATGACTCTTTGGGACCCTGCAAGGCATCCTGCTCCAAGAGTCTGCGCCAGCCAAGACTCATTTCTGGTGGAGTTTGGGGGAGAGAAAGAAATACTTCTGCTGCTTCTGCTGCTTTCCTTGCATGAAGCCAAGTCTCTCTCTCACCCTGAGAACGGAGCTGGAGATGGTATCCTGCGATCTCAAATAAAGAATGATTGATCGATGGGATAGCGGAGTGGGAAATTTTCCTATAGACATTTTTGGGGATTTTCCCAGGGTCTCTGGTCCGCAGGATTTAAAATTATGAGTTTGGTGGTCTCTGAGATCCAAAATGTTGGCGACCCTTGATTTAGACCACTCATTTAGTGACCACCTGAACCTCCGATGGCACTTCCAATATACAACCAATCCTCACACTTACAACCTTTGCAGGATCACAATCTGGGCAACTATCTCTCCCAACAGCTGCAGCATCCTGCAATCATCTGATTGCCATCTGTGATCTTCCCAGATGGCTTTTAACAAGCATACTCAATGGGAAAGCCAAAAGAGAAAGTTGCAAGACACAGTCAGTTGATGTCTCTCTTAATGATCATGAAAAAAAGGTTGTCAAATTGAGTCCAGCTATGTGATGCCTCACATAACAACTCCACTGCTTAGCAATTTTCCAATGTGATTGCAAGTGAAGTAACTACCTGTAAATGAGATATAATATATACATATATTTGTGGAGTTACATGTAAGCTCAGGTATTTTTAGAGACCACCAGAAAAGAGGCTGTGCCTGGCTTCGTCCTAAATAGGGATCAATTCAGATGTATCCAGACAAGTCTGACATGGCCTAATTGAGAAGAAAACCAATGGAGTATGGTGGTTATAGAAAGTAAAAATACCACATAGGATATACCCTATGTAAAAATAGAAAAATTTACATCCAAATCCTGTTAAAACTTCATACATGGGGACATGACATAATGCAACATTTCAACCCTTAACAACTTAAGTAAAACTAGACTGAATATATCATTCTGATATAAATTATATGAAAACCTGTTATGAATAAATACAGCCCTTTCTGCAGCTTCTTAAAAGAGAAACCACAACAAGGAGCGCTAAATCATTTTACCTGTAATCAGCAATAACTATGAAGCTTTTTGCACAACTAGCCACTATCTTCTCCTGCGTCAGGCAACCCCTGAAGAATAAAAGAACAGCTTGCAAGCTCACACAAACTAATCAGTAGGCTAATACTAAACTGAAATCCAACCATATTTTATTTTATCCAGAAATCATATTAATTCATCATAGCATTCACAAAAAATGAGATCATCATCACTGTAACCAAATAAGAATAGATTGAATACATAACGGGATTAGTACACACACGCCTCATCCAAATAGGTGGCCTCAGTAAAAGATAGTGCTTACATAGAAACATTTTTCCACTTAAATAGGAGTTACTGACCTGTGCACATGTGACATATATTTCTATATGTGACCCTTTTCTTACATTTACTCTAATTCTTAATTTTTAAAGATGATCACTGAAAATTTTGTGAGATAGTTATCATTGTAAAATAAAATCCATGCAAATATTCTGTAAATCTTCTCTCATTTTAAGGCAAAATAATATTCAATGCTACTTTCCATCCCACAGCGGCTGAAAGAAATGCTTCAAATTGCTATTTTACAGATGTCATTTTAGAACTTTTGTTTGTAAACATCAGAACAAAAACAGAGATATTTGCAGAAGTTTTATTGGGAGGTGACAAAACTAGGTTGCATTTTCCAGCTATTTGTCTTGTTTCTAAATCTGCAGGAAAAAGTTGTAATCACACAATGTCAACGCACACTGGAATCCGTTGGTTTTGGAGTCTGCCTCATTTCAGAAAAGATTTGGTCACACAGAGCAGGGTATGCCCTGGGATAAGACAATTTCCTTGCATCCTTTTGCTCGTTTTTTCAGTAATCCAATAAGAGCCACAGCTCAGCAGTAGAACACTCGGCCCCTACAACAGCCCTTACATTAATATTTCCCAACTTGTTCATTTTAATTATACACTCTATATATTCCTCAAGCAAGTATTATAGTTTACCTTCAGCAATTTAATAATGAGACATTTAACTTATAAAGCTACAAATTTTATCTGTCAGGTCAAAACCAATATATACTCCCGGAGATCTACTCAGATTTTATCTGGTTGATATTATCTACTTATCTTTTACTTTTATCAATGAATACAGAAATAGAAATTATTCTTACCCTCCTCCTTTGATAAGATTGAGGTCTGAGTCAACTTCATCAGCTCCATCAATAGCGATATTCAACTATATAAAAAGGAACAATTTGTAATACATTCACAAAATACTTCTACTATAAGATCTTTGCAGATCTTTCAATAAGACAGCCTTTTAGATCTGCTTGTCAAAGATTTAAAAAAAAAATCACGTGGCTGCTTTAAAAGTCTTCTAGCTGCAGATGTCATTCAATCAATCAGTCAATCAATAAGTTTATTCATCTATATACCTGTCCATCTCACTTTCAAATGACTCTAGGTGGCTTGAATTAAAAAACAAACCAAAAAACACAACACACACACATACACACACACAAAACACATAGCAGCCAGGCACAATCTTGTTGAATGATTTGCCAGGCCTAAAAGAAAGTAATTAGCTACACCAATTGAGAACCAGGCTCAAGAACATCTAAGAGGAATGGTAAAAGCAGAATTATTATGGCAGGCAAAAATATGAGAAAGAAGCTAGATTAAAATGCTTTATATTTAAAGGGCAGGCAGTTAGGAAGACCTCTTTATATGGTTCTAAAATGAAAACAACAGGTTTCAGGGACTCTCCCCGGGAAGTTATTTTAAAAAACAAAAGTACTTTGTAAAATTGTTTCATTGGTACATATCTGATATTCATTGGCTCATATCTGGTTGGAAAGAGTTGACATCCATGAAAAGCTTCCACTGATGACCTTATCCGTCCTATCATATGACTAAAACTGCTAGAATATCCAGCTGACAGAACAAAAGGGCAATTTTGGGAATTATATGTCTGGAGGGCATCCCAATTAAGAGGACCACTCCAATACACAAACTAAGGAAAGACTGTCCTCTGGGTACTTTAAGTCATTAACATAGAAACAAATATACCCATCACACTATTCTCTTTTGAAGTAACATTAGCAAAGCATTAAAAAAAGAGTAGTAATACACAAGAGTTAGTAGTAAACCAAACAGAGGTTTTTAAAACATTTATTTAGTTTACACTAACAACATTCACTATAACTTTCTATCCTAGAAAACCATTCATGCTTCTATTACTTTCTTATATCAAATAAACCATTGGAAATGATGTTTCTGAAGATATTGTGAAGATTTAGAATTTATTTACTGTTCAATCTTTGGTCAGCTTTTGGTCATCCAAGATGTGCAAAACAGAAGATGGGTTGAACACTTTCAGGAAACTCTTAATCAGCCAAACCCGCTCTCTATATACAATTTTAATGAAGAATGTGCCCTATAAGAACTTCAGGTAAATAGTGGTGAAATTACACTTGAAGAAATAAAAATGATGATTAGAAGCCTTAAAAACAAGGGAGCTGGCTTAGATGAGATAACCTCAAAGATTTTACAACATAGCGCGCAGGCTGTGGTGAAAGAATTGGCAACATTGTTTAATAAATATTGGCAATGTGATATAATTCCAGAAATTGTATTAAGCAGATCAAAGGAGGCATTAGGACTACAAAATCTCTAAATCTGTGGCATAGAATTGATGTGGTACAAAGAATATATCAAGGCTGATATATATAGAGAAAGCATATGTACCCGTACATACACACAATGCCAATTATCACTTCTATTTATTGGTAATTCCTTATTAGTTGGCTATGACTATTATGATGAACCAGATTCTTTGGAAAAAAATAAGTGATCAAATACCGTTAAATTATATTGTGAATGTTGGAATTATCCATTTATGAAAATCTTTGAATAAATTGTGGCTGGATTGAAGCCATTAGGGTGATAATATACTCCCAAAAGATATTTATGTACAAAGATGTAAATGTTGGTTGAGCTATGGGTTGGGAGAAAAAAAGTCTCCTTTCAATTAGTTTTGTTTTGATGCAGAATCAAGGTTTTAAATATTTTGCTGTCTTATTTCCTTCATGTTGATATTAAATCCACACTAAAATCACCAAAAACATTAACTGAGAATTGGACAATGGGACAAAGAATCTACAAATAAGCCAACCAACTTACTTCAGGATGTCTGTCTAAGTCACTTAAGATTAAGCCATTCTGCAGAATCAACTGACGTGCCTGTAGGAAAAAAGGCAATATTATTTTTCCATATTGATACATGTTTTGAACATCTTATTTTTATTCCTATTTTAAAACTGTTTTATTGTATGTATCTTGTCATAGCCTTACAGCCAATGAAGAGATTCACTCATAAAATCAAAGACAATAAACCTGCATATAGAAGCATGGGAACACACCTATGCACTAGTTTCCATAAAGAAATAGATTGCTGGGGCAATTACAATCAATAATCTCTGACTTCTCCTAAATTTTAAGTCCTTCAAAGACCCATCCATATAGATCAGGGGTGTCCAAAGGTTGGCCCATGGGCCAGATGCATTATGCGTAGGCTACGCCTACCCTGGCTCCGCAAAGGCAAAAAACACTGCAATACATCACATGACATGATCAAGTTTGACACCCATGATATAGATTGATTGATTTGTGTGTCATCTATCTGAGATTTGAGTTTGGGAGACAGAGATGGTAAATGCTGATCCAAGAATCCAGCAGCCTTTCTTAACACTTTCAATTAAGTTTAACTAGGGCTTCCAACTGTGGGATTTCCCTTTCTCTTCAGTATTCTATAAATTTTCTTTCCTGACCCACTGCAGACACAATAAGGTTAAGGAGAATGGGAATGTACTATATGAGTGTGTAAGTGACACAGAGAGAGCTAAAGAAAAGAAAGAAGGTGAATGGGATGGCTAGACAAGACTTAGATAGGTCTGCTCAAAAGTCAGTCCCCATGAATTCAACGCAACATACAAATCTGAACTGGAATTTCCAGATGAGAACCTCAAGTGGACTAATAACTGTCAATAAATTATTAAAAGCAAGAATTTACCTGAAAAGAGGTAGGTATACAAACTATGTTGAGATTCTCTTTTTTGACTCTCTCGGCTATAAGAGAAAAATCATTAGATTTACTAAAAATTTAAACCATTCACAACAATCCACATTAACAGATCTCTATTCAAAAAAATCTCCATTTAAAAATGCTCAGTACCGGGCTTCATTATTGATTTATATCCTGCTATACAGGCTACATCAGACAAGACGTACAGCCCTGGTCAACAGCTGGAATAAAGAAGAACATACACAAAGCACTTTCAAACAAATACTGAGGCAATACCAGGTTCTGAAAGATACAAAGAGACCTGCTGAATTTAAAATAGCAGCAAAGTTACCCATTATAATGTATATTTTCTCATTCTCTCTTTCTCCCTCCCTCTCTGCCCGCCCCCTCTCTCACACACACACACATCCTTCTCAGCTGAACTGACAGGCACTAGATAGAATCCACCATGCCTGGTAACTATAGATGGAATTATGGATTTTTGTGGACTCCGATCCAACCCCCTTTGCTTGCTTCAGGTGATTCTTCTCTGATTCCTTAAGGAACAATTTCCTTGTTACCTACCTCCCCAAAGAGAACTTTTAGACAAGATTCCTGGTCTTAACCATTGACTTAACAATAGTTTATTTAGTGACCAAAGTTACAAGGGCCCTGAAAAATGTGACTTATAACAATTTTTCACAGTTGTGACCTATGCGGAATCCCCATGGTCATGTGATCAGTCAGATGCTTGGCAACTGCCTCAATATTTATGACCATTGCTGTTTCCCAAGGTCACGTGCTTACCTTTTACAACCTTCTGACAAGCAAAGCCAATGGAGAAGCCAGATTGCTAGCTTATCAACTGCAGTGATTCACTTAACAACTGCAGTGATTCACTTAACAACTGTGGCAAGGAAGATCATAAAATGGAGCAAAACCCACTTAACGAATTTCTCAATAACAGAAATTTTGGGTTCAATTGTGGTCATAAGTTGAGGACCATCTGCAAATACTTATGGCAAAAAAAGAGTAACAGTAATACATACCCAATTTATGTACAGCATGAACAATTGTAGATCCACTTCCAATTCCAAGGACATGATTAGTCTACAAGGGAGCATAAATATTTGCTTTTGTAAATCAATATAGAAACAACATAATAAGATATTATTTTCTTTTAAGCAGTTTTAGTCTGGCTTCTAAAGGAGACAAAAACATGTTTCATACAGGCACGTAAAACAAGAGTAGTTCAGTATAAAAACCAATAAATACAGACTCAAGGTAAATGGCACCAAACTCAATTGCAGGAAATAGGGTTTCAGCAACAGAGTGGTCAACGTCTGCAATACACTACCTGACTCTGTGGTTTCTTCCACAAACCTCAAAAACTTTTAACCTCAGACTGTCTATTGTTGACCTCACCCCATTCCTAAGAGGTCGGTAAGGGGTGTGCATAAGCGCACCAATGTGCCTACTGTCCCTGTCCTAATGTTCCTTTTATTAGTATCCATTTCATGTATTCATAATCATATTTATACTTATATCCGTTATCTAATACATGCTTGACAAATAAATAAAACAAAATAAAAAACTAATTCTCCTGTGAACATTCAGGAGGCCAAAAAAAAAAAAAAAAGAACACCAAACCCCAATTTCTCTAAAATAAAATATCTGTACAGTTGATTAACTGTGTATGCCATAACATTTTCAAATAACTGTTTTTTATATTTATGCTTTTTTGCCTGAAAAAACATGGGAAGTTATGAAACTTATTATTGAAACTTGTTATTGAAACTTATTATTCAATAAGTATCCACAGAATGAAATAATACAGTAAAGTATTTAATTTGCAAGGATAGTAACCCAAATTACAACTCCAGACAGATCTACGAGTCATTTTTTGATCAAATGGAACCATCTAACTAATATGGATCAAAGTCTATCAGATGAGTACGAACTACAAAATCCAATTCCAATGGTGAAAGTACAGCTGAGAACCGCAGCACGCGACGAGACCTTTGCCGTTGATCTGTTCGGAAATCTTCAACCAACTTCAGAACAATCGGCAGTTTTTATATGCATAAAATCTGTAACGGATTTTTCTCGTGGGAGAAAACCAATTGCGTTCGTCTATAAATGTCAGAATACAAGTTTTATAATACCTAAAAATATTTGGTAAAGGCAAAAGTTCCAAAAACAGTAGTGAAGACATGTACTTCCGCGCAAAATCATCTCCCCACCTGCACGTGATTGTTTATCGCAGCCCAGGCGGCCAGCTTTTTGGCTTCTTCGGTCATATTCTTGCCCCCGTGGCTGCTACTCAACAGCCTGGGGTTTAGCACGCGCTCTTTCTGCAGAACTCTCCACTCGCCCCTTCCTTCCGCTCTCAGCGCCCTATAAAGAACAGCGAGAGGCTCCGTTCTGTGCCGCATGACGCTAACCCCGCCCGGCCGCCGCCTCTCTCTCTCCCCCTTGGGCTTCACCTTGGCTCTTGGGATTGCCCCGAACCATCACCTCGGGACGGTTCGCGATTAAGACTGCCTGACAAATGCTTACTTCCTTTAGACGCAACGTGAGATTTAGACTACCACTTTCAGAATTGAGCGCACGTACTGCGAACTGCATGAGAAACACCCCCCTCCCCTCACACACACACCGCCCGCCCAGAAAGACTGCATCCCGGCATTCAGCTGTATTGAATGCAAAAACGGGAGCAGATGTATTTTATCAGTATCAGCTGCTACGCGGTTAATCATTTATTCCCACAATAATGTATTCATGCACTTTTTAAATACCTTTTTGCCAGATGTTAATATCAAGCGTCGCTTGTCCGACATCTCTACGATTAAATATCCTCAATAACTGAGGTTCGAGTAGATGTCTGCATCTCGTGCAAATCTGACCTCTTAAAATCCTTATTTCTTTGGTTGCGATTTCAGTGATCGGAAATTATTTCTATAAGGAGATATATGGTCCATATAAATAGATATGATCCATATAAACAGAACTCACTTTCAAGTTTGGAGGGGAGGGAATTTCTAGTAATGAAATGGAATAAAATGTCCATTAAATACACAAGAATATAAATTAATGTGGTCTTTAGGAGCGGATAGCATTTTGATAGCACATAATTTGTATTCCCTTTTCACATTAATTCTGCAGTAATCTATCTCATTTTCACTCTTTAACATACAAGAGGTTTGGGTTTTTTTGGCACAGGAATGTGTATTTCATATGACCAAATTACGGGGTGCTGTTATTTCTTGATCTTTTTTGAGGAAGGCACAATTCTATTATGTTTATTCATCAAAGATACTGCGTGTAAAAAAAAGTTTTTAACCATAGGAAAAGAATGCACCATTAGATACAAGCGCCATCATTGTTGCTTCAAATCGTAGGCAGCAAGGTTGCTTTTTAACCCTTTATTTGCCCTTCACAGGTGTAAATTCAATCCAGTCGCCTCTATAAAAAACGATAGACTCTGCATCTGGAAAAGCGTCATACTGGGTGGAACCATTGCAGGCAGCAATTGAGAGGGGGTCTGGGTTCCCCACACGAAGACCCCCTTGCAAATAAACCCCAAAAGCAAATAAAATTACTGCAAAAAACAAAGTAGTTCTCTCCACTTCTTCAGTGAACAAAGTTGGCGCAGCATTTAAATATATCCCCTGGGAATTTCCCAACTCGTTCTGTTCTGGTTGACCTCGGATCCCCTTTTCTCTGTAGAATTAGAATTTCTATAAACAGAAATATATGAACAATTTCGTCCCGGCCAGAAATGAATGTTCAATGTCACCGCGAAGATATTTTTACTCTCTGTAAACCCATATGCGGTTTAACAGCTGCGGCTTCTTTAAGGTTCCCCCACTCCCATCAGCCCTCTGCTCAGGAGAATACCGTCAACACTCAAAATCGGCCACGTAGAAAGCATCGGCCTCGCCCAATCAAGAGGGAAGGAAAAGAGCAACAACCAATCCCTGCATTCCACCAGCTACCTGCACGTTCTCCAATCAAGAGCGGAAGTCAATTTAATCCAATCATCGAAACCTTGGAGACATTAACCTTTTTATTTGCGGGCAAAAGCTACAAAGCGTCGTTTTCATTGGTTCCGTTTACGTGCAGACAACTATCAAGTATTCAACCCTTTTCTTTCGTAGAGAAAACAACTCCTCCGAAGTCTGGGTAGATAAAACAGCAAAAACCTGCTACTAAAGTCAAGCATACTAGATTGTGTACAAGCCGCCGTTACGTGGCTAACGGCGTGGGTTGGGATTGGTAAAGTATAAACAAGTTAGGTTGCAGTTTGCGCGTGCGTACTTGAAATCTCTTGCTGAGCTGAGGAAGGAGGTTGCATCTTCCTCGGTGGCCTTGGGAAGAAGCAGCTTCGCGGGGCCAGGTCGGAGTTTATGCCGGAACGACGTCTTTGAGGCGAGTGGAGGGAGGGCCCCTCCATGCCAGGGCCGCGAGGCCCAAGCGTTCGGCCTGCTCCTTCCGCTGCCACCCCTTCTAACGTCGCCGCCCTGCTGCTCTTCTGGTTTTTTTTGCCGCTCTTCGTCCCCCTGAGGGAGGCGGCGGCGTTTTCGGAGGGTGATGGCCGGTCCGGCGCTGCAGCCGCGGCGCTTCCGGTAGTAGGTGACGTAATCGTGGAGGACGATGAAGCCAGTGGGGTGGCCCAGGCCGCATCCCCCAGTGAACAGGAGGAAGAAGCAATGGAAGCTCCCACCCGAAGCGGTAGTTTCAGGTGAGGTGGGAGAGAATTTGGGAGGGGGAAGGCTGTCCTTTATAGGTTGTTGTATGTATCTTGTTCTGTGATGGCCAATCCGGCGCTGCAGCCGGAGGACCGTCTTTCCCAACCAGTTGCTTTCTAATGCGGAATCTCTTAATTTTCAAACCGGGAAGCTGTCGTATTGGCTCAGCTGTGGGAGGTGTTGCCAATAATATTTTCGGAGAACCAGGTTTTTTCTCTGGATACATAAATGCTTTTCATGATGCCCAAACCTAGTATCCCGGTACAGGATTTGCAGTAAGTAAATTGCCCGATGAGCTGCTCCTTAAACCATTTAATACTCATAGGGTCACTAACATATCTATTTCCTCCGCAGTAAATTGTCTATACGTAGAGAAAATTGGAATGGGATGCATTTTTATTTGCTGTTTTACTCTTCGTTCACCTTTTACTTACAATAACTGCTTTGTATGTCAAACTAAGTGTTTTTCTTACTATTGGTCAGCTTTTTGGGTATGCAGACCAGTGGCTAGAAATTTTATAATTTCCCCTCCTTCCCTCCCTCCCCAAAGTGCCAATTTACATGAGAGAATCTGCATCTATTATACAAGACTCCAAACAAGAATCTATTCTTACTATCCTGTGAAAATTTATTTTGCTGCAAGAACTATTAAAAAAAAGCTTAATAACATTAAAAATGGGTTTTAAGCTCATTTGTGCTGCTGTTTGCAAGAATTGAATTATCTTATTGAAACAGTATTGTTTCATTGAGCTCAGAATAGTCAACTGGTAGTAATTCTTTATCAAATCTCTCTGAAGCTATCAGAATTTTTTTTAATTCAAAGCTCTGTCTGCAAGATGTGGTTTGCCATCCTGACTGGGATTGTGAAGCTGAAATGTAAAAGTTTCTAAATTGCCAAAAGCTTACTTAAGTAAACATTTAAAAATATAATTCCATGGAACAAGAGCTTTGTTAAATGGTTTTCCTAAATAAAATTTGTAACAAAATTCAGAGGCTGAGAAATATTTTCATATAATTACACTAAATGTATCACCTAATTTCTGATTAGAGATAATCTATTAATTGATTTACATGTTTTTCAAAACTACTGTCTTTGGGGGAAAACTATTTAAAATAATTTTGATGTGAATTAATGTAAGAATACAGTACTTGATATTCTTTCTGGAGGTAAAGTATATTTAAACTGGTTCTACTATATTGATTGCAGTTCTTAGCAGAAATTGTAATTTCTCAGTTTAGTTACATTTTGCTGTTTAAGATTTTCATGTATTTAGAGTTTGCACGTAGGGCAGTACAGAATTCTCTTTCTGTTAACAGTATTAGAAAAATTCCCTTTGATAGAATTGCAGGAAACTGTAAATGGTTGTCTCTTATAAACTATACTGTATATAATTTATACAGACAATACTGTATATTCAAAAAATGTTGTGAACGTGTATGCATTCATCACTGTTTAAAAAAATGTTCATCCTGATAGTCCTTGTTTAACAATGGGGTCCCTTAGTAACTATTCAAAGTAACAACAGATCCAAGATACATATAATGAAGTTCCAAAGTTTTAACAGCTATGCACACATATATTTGCATCACACAGTCATATTTAGGATGCCTACAGCCATTTGCAGCATCCCATGGTCATGTATTGCAAACTGCCCATTGGATACAATGGATTTGCTTAAGAATTGCTACTGTCAGTAATGATGTTCACATAACAAATGCGACAAAAATTTTTAATTCCAGGCTCAGTATAAATACTTGCATTGCTTCCTCTCTTGCCCTAACTTCCCATCTACAATATACTTTCAGAACCTTTCCTGCTTTGTTTTTGTTTAATCCAGTTCTGTCGTTTTCTTCTTTCAATACTTTTTGACATATTCTGTGATCCATAATTTATTAAACTTAAATGCTGCCCAGTGATAAGGCAGCTCACAATAATACATAATATCTCAGAACAGAATGAACTGGAGAAGATAACTAAATAGAAAGACTTTAAAAAAGAAATAAAATTGTGGCAAAAGAAAGCAGTAGTAATAAGTGCGTTGTGTGCAATCCCAACACAGAGCACAACTTGTACACCATTGGCATTGATGAAATCATCAGTCGGTTATGAAACTGTGGAACAGTGTACATCCTGCGATGATACCTTTAAAATTATCAAACACTAGCTGGATATCCATGCTTCACTATGAAACTGTGTGATCAGACTTTTTGGGGGAGGAAAATAAGGGGGAAAAAATTCTGCCTCTGCCTATCAGCATCCATCAGTATTCATCTGGCTAGCGTCCTGTTAGTGTGTGAGAGAGTTGAGGGGTGTTTGGAAACTGAAACAGTATTCGCTGTATTAGCAAGAAGGGGTCAGCAAGGAGCCTGGGCTTGGCTTAGCGCAACTGTTCTGTACTAAAGCTGGTTGCTGCTCTGAAACTGAAACTCCTGTCCTCTTGTGTTTTGCATTTGGAACAGATTTCTTTTCAGGTGGGGAGGGGGAATAGCATCAGAACATGCAGGGGTGGGATTCAAAAATCCCAGCAACTAGTTCGCTGCCGGTTGCTGCATGGGCATGGGCATGGGCGTGGCCTACAGGAACTTCCATGAGGGCTGTTTTTTGCCTCCCAAGGGTCCAAAGGCCTCCCCTGGGCCTCTGGGAGGGCAAAAACGGCCTCCCCTGGGCTCCGGAGGCCCACCAGAAGCCGGAAAGAGGTCTGTTTTCCCCCCTCCCAGAGCCTCCATGTGGACCCTGCACTTACATTGTGTGGAGACTCCTGGGAAGGGTGGGGTGGGTGGGGCCAGCAGGTTGGTTAAAATACCGGTTGAGTGAACCAGGTGAAAGCTTAGCATCCAGTTCACTCGAACCGGTACAATCCCACCCCTGAGAGCATGTTAATAAGAATATATGAAATACTAATACTCTGATGGTCATTTCAAAAAATCCTTTCTTAGTGAGCACCTAGAAACGAAGAGGAACATAGGTGCCAAATTTCAAGTTTGTAGGCTTTATGGTTCTGGAGATTTTGTGATGATGCTTGTATGGTATTTTGCTTTTATATATATAGATTCATATCTGCCTATCCCAGATACTTGGGAAGTACAGGTAATCCTTCATGTTCAACAATTTAGTGACTTCAAAGTTAAAACAGCACTGAAAAAGGTGACATGACCATTTTTCACACAACTGTTGCAGCATGGCCATGTGATCAAAATCCAGACACTAGGCAACTAACTTACATTTATGATGATTACTATGTTCCAGTGTCATGTAACTTACCTTTTGTGACATTCTGACAAATATAGTGAACGCCGAAGCCAGATTTACTCAACAGCCTTATTACTAATGTAACAATTGCAGCGATTCACTTAACATGTCAAGAAAGATTGTAAAATAAGGCAAAATTCACTTAACAAATGTTTCACTTAGCAACAAAAATTTTAGGCTCAATTGTGAATCATGCCATTAATGCAATACAGGTAGCACTTGATTTACAATACTTCATTTAGTGACTGTTTAAAGTTACGACCATTGGAGCATCACTTGATCAAAATTCAGCTGCTGAATTTTATAGGACGGTTGCAGTGCCCTGGATCATAAGACCACCTTTTGTGACCTTCTGATAAGCAAAATCAACGAGGAATTCACTTAACAATTACTTTGCTAACTTAACAACTGCAATGATTTACCCATCAACTGTGATAAAAAGACATTAAAGTCAAGTATAACTCGATCACTTTGCTTAGCAATGGAAATTCTGATCCCTATTGAGGTAGCATCAGTGAAGCAGTGGTTAAATGAAGCATCATGTAACCACATGACTTAGCAATGGTAATCCCAGTTATAGTTATTAAACAGGGCCAATTCCATCTTTAGGTGAAGACCTCCTGTGACTATGATTTGTGACTTCCTGCCATCTTGACTTTGCTTATGGGAAGCTGGCTAGAAATGATACGGTCCACCCCAATTCAAGCCATTTCCAGATCAGCCTTTCCAAGCCCTGGTCTCAGTTTTTCCCAGATGGGACACTTTCAGGAGATCACTGAGACAAAAGAGGTTGACTTCCTTCTCTTCCCCTTGCCTCTACTTCATCTTCCTACATCCTCCTATCTCCCCCCATTTCTGCTCTTTTGGCTACCCTGCACAGCACAGGTGAGATGAAGATGCCACTATATTCTACTGTGATATATCTGCTACCACTGTCCCCAATATAGCTTCCTCCTTGACTTCCTATGTGCAGCTGTCATTGTCTTCTTCCTTGTCCTCAGTGTCTATCATGTCTAATCTACGCTGAACTTGCTACTGCCTCCTCTCCTTGGTGTCCACTACTCCAGGGAGATGATGATGCTATGATGACGGTCCATGATCCTAGAAAGAGCAGGCTGAGACTGCTAATATGGGTCAGACTTATCAGGAGCCTAGCTGTAGGGAAGTGGATGAAAGTCAGAGGTGAGTCCATCACTAATGGTGGCTCAGAGGAGAGAAGGGGAAGCACATGAAAAGGAAGAGAAAGACATGCTAAGGAGTAAAAAGGGGCGGGCAGCTGGGTGGCAGCGGAGGAATACAGCAGTTGCTTCATCAGTCAAACCGTACAGGTGACAAAAAAGGTAGATGGGGAGAGTAAATAGGTTGGGATGGGAGTTGAAGAGAAGACAGTTCACTCAGGGAAGGAGAACATGACTGAGATACTGCAACTATCATAACTGCAAGGGGAAAAAAGTTATTAAGAAAAAAATGGCAAAGTTGTGAAAAAATAATTATAGTTAATAAAATTGAAAAATTGGTTACAGATTGTTGTTAGGTACACCTTGGATTTTTTGTTCTTATGAACATGTTTTTTATTTGCAGATCATTAATAATTATAAGTACTTTGGATGGACGGATTTCTGCTTTAGATCCAGAAAACAGTGGTAGAAAACAATGGGATCTGGACGTGGCATCAGGTTCTCTTGTTTCATCTAGTCTTAGTAAACCAGAGGTAAGATTAGTGTGTTTAATCACTGGTTTTTAGAATTTGTAGGGAGGGGTTAATTAAACTAAGATGTTTCTTTGCCTCTGCTAGTTAGAAGTACCAGGAATACTGGGAACATAGAACTCATTCCTAATGATTTTTAATTGGAAATCTGATAAAGTGTGCAAGTTTGCATGAGGTACAAGTGGAGCAAACAATTTCTGTAACCAATCCCTTCTTTGATCAGTATCAGGCATAGGAGAGATTACCTACAAAAATTGCTTGCTTCCCCCCCCCCCCCCACACACAGAGCAGAGAGACTGAAGTGGAAAAGATGTCAAGAGGGTACTGTAAGCTGTTTCTGCAATGTGCCTGCAACTCCTAGCCCTGGTCTCCCAACACAATCCCATTGTTTTCAGTGTGCGACAGAGCAACAATCCCAACAATACCTTACCTCCAATCTTTCTATCTTCAAGTGAAGGATGGGGAAAAAACAGGTCAGATGCATTACAACATGTATTGATTGTAAGTGGTGATTGAACAAGTTAATATACATAAGAAATTTAATATAATTTAAATTCCATGGATTAGGATGACTGCAAAAGATTTATTCTCGCAATGGGAGATGAAGTAATGTTTAAGGACAAATGGAAAGAGGATAATGTCATTTCCATAGTCATATATCCTTGCTGATTTCTTAGTGTAGTTGAATCTCCTTGTTCTTTCAATGGGAGTATTTCCATATTTTTAGTCTTTTTGGATTTACATGATTTCATCACCTTATGTACACTTCTTGCTACCATGAATAAGGAGAAAAATTAGAAATGAACATGCAAATGAATTCTTGTTGTCTTGTTCAATAATAAAGTTTAGAAACACTTTTTTTCTTTTAAAACTATACATTAGCTCTGTAACGCTAATGTATATTAACCAGGAGTAACAGTATAATCCATTCGATTCTTAATCTAGGATTTCAAGAATTCATAGTTCACTTTCAGAGTATGACCAATTGTAACATTTTTTACAAGAAACGTTCTCCAAAACCATATTATCAATTTGGAGTTCTTTCAAAACAGTTTATTGGAGTGATTGTGGAAACATCTTTGTGTGAGTGTTGGACCTCAAGGTGGATGCCATGATATCTAGTCTGCTTGTTTTTGTTAAGAAATATGTGTAAGAATTAAAAAATACTTTCAAGCAGGATATGCTTAAAGAACTTAATCATTAATGATGGTCTTAACCTTAATGATAATTTGTACTGTTTTAGAAATCAGCTCTAACATTTAGGCAGTATGTTATTTTGTCTTGAACTAAAACTTCAGATTTCTCTCTTGATCTCTGCCATTTTGCTTCCTCAGTGGTTCTTACCTTAACTTATTTTTAAATATTGGCAGGGTGATCTGGCTTGTTTGTGTTTAGTTAATTGGTAACAGATTTTTTGTTGCTAAGGTGCAGAATGGTAAAATATGATTTCATGTTGACTGCATCATGTAGCAATGCAATCTTGGTTGCCATCATAATTCCAAGGTCACTTTGGTTATTAAGCAGGGTTAGAGTCCCAGGCAAGTTGGTGAAAAAGTGGCAGTGTCAGCCTTCAAGATCTTTCCTTTCCTTTGCTTCTTTCTGGCTGTCATGTGTAACAGGGGTAGAAGGGGGAAATGTATGGAATGTTACTAACTGATATTGTATAAACTGGAGGGGGTTTCTGATTCCTGCTTAGCTTTCTCTTCTCTGCACAACTGCAAATCTTTATCTGATTAAGCCAAGGTCAACTAATCATCACCACCTGGAGATGTCTGCATGATGAAGTTCACAACTTTTAATTGGAAGAACCTTTTGAACTGTTGGGGGTGGGAACATTTCACTCCCTTGATATATGTGATGTACATGCCTATTTCCCCAGATTCAGAATAGTGCTATAACCTTGAACAGCTGCTGGATGAGTGATTGTAATTTAAGGTTTACCTGTAGAGATACTTATTTTGGTAGCATATTCATTTCTTAAGACTTCAGTAGTTTCAGTGAAGAGATATATTCACATACGATGGAGCCATTGTGAATATAGCTTGCATGTATTAAAGTGGATAATTACTTTTTTCATCTAGCTTTTTACATACTTCTGACCTTTTTTTGCTTTACCTAACAAGTTAAATTAATTGTTTAACTTAAACCTTTCCTTTCCCAAATTTGAATTATTTAGATGTTTCATATTTCATTCGAATTGTTTCTGTGCCATTTTAGAAATTTTTCATTAGGTAAATGAGGTGGTCCCATGCAT
Source organism: Pseudonaja textilis (assembly GCF_049901715.1). NCBI lineage: Eukaryota > Metazoa > Chordata > Lepidosauria > Squamata > Elapidae > Pseudonaja > Pseudonaja textilis. Next base: position 83,402,554 of record NC_142008.1, on the reverse strand, counting down.
ATATGTTAATTACAAATTGTTATATAATTATATTATCCTTGGAATTCTTTTGCTTTATTCCTGCTCTTGTCTAGGATGAAATTTAGTATCTATAATTTGTTGCATGTTAATAATATATGTTCCAGTTCTACTCTTTTGATTTGTGCTTATACCTCTGCCAGATTTTGTTCCATATATTATTGAAATTACATGTGGCTTTTTATCTTTTAGAGTAAGACCTTTCCTTGTTTTTGATCCAAAATGCAGTGAATCCCTTATCTAAGGGCAGCAAATTATTTCTTTTTCTTTTTTTCTGGAAAAGACAATGGCTGAGATCTAAGAACTCTTAACAAACTATTCTATATCCTGAAGGGGCTTATAAATTTTATTTTGAATAACAGGCCCACAAATTATATATTTAGCCTTGAAAGTAATTTGTACAAAGACATGGAGTCTGCTATTTTGAAAATGCAACAAGAAAATCTCAAGTATATGCACATTTCAGTTTTGTATAGGAAACACTTCCTTTGGGGAGGAGGGGTTAGTTTGTTCAAAGAAGATTAAAATATTAAACACCAAAATATTTAAAAAGGACAAAAGAATTTTAAAAAACACAACAAAAAAGACATTAAAAAGAAAACATGTAAAAATATAATACAGCAATGTTAGTTTCCCACCACTTACGTAACAGGCCAAAAGAATTTTAAACTATTAAAGTACTAAATCTGTTTACAAATTATTAGCCTAAAATCTATAAATCATATTATAACAAAATAGCTAACAGAGAAAATAACAATAATGAAATACATAAAAGTAGTAAAAATTGTGAACAATAATAAGAGAAAGACAAGATTGAAATTCCAAAGCCATCTGTTAACAAATTGTTACTGTAATGAACCTGTAGAAAATTTAGCATGATTTCAACCCTAAATTATTATTCTTTCCACAGGAAGAAAGTCTTCCTGTTCCATTCTTTTTCTCAGGTATATCATTAGAGTTCAGTATACCTTCCATTCTCAGGAAATTACGGTTTATGATTTTCCATCAAATCAAAAATCATTTAAATCTCTTTTAAAGAAGTGATGAGGCACATTTAAAATCTATCATTATAAACTTAACATGCCTTTAAACATTGATTTACATCAAAATTGAATTTTCAATCCTTGGATGGTTTATTGAGAAAAGAGCAGGTAAAAATAATGAAGTAATCTGGCTGAGATAGACACAGATAAATTAGTTTAGAAGTCAGTTTATCTCACTGACTTAGAAATCAGTTTATAACTGAAGTAAATGATAATTTGTGTCATAGAATGTAGTTTGAAAAACAACATGGGCCAATGCACAATTGTGGACATGCATTGGTTAATTACTTTTATGAATCATTATTGTGGCATTTTTCTATTGATCTGGATCATATTTGATTTTAAATGTTTCTATATTCTGCTCACCATTGTATTCTTTTTTTCATTATTAAAATGTATACTTCTATTTGAATATTTTGTAGGTGTTTGGGAATAAAATGATAATTCCCTCCTTGGATGGAGATCTTTTCCAGTGGGATCGTGACAGAGAGAGCATTGAAGCTGTTCCATTCACTGTTGAGTCACTTCTTGAATCATCCTACAGATTTGGGGATGATGTAGTTCTGGTTGGAGGAAAGTCCCGGACAACATATGGGCTGAGTTCATATTCAGGAAAGGTAAAATAAGGGTTGGGGTTTGGCAACAGAGTTTGACACTTAATGTTTATGGGTTTTTGAAATTGTTTATAGACAACCTATCTGGTAACGTTTTATAAAGCTTTGTAAAAACTAGCTTGCCTTTTGCCAGTTTCAGTCATATCACAAATTGCATGTTTAATTTATTTCACTTCTTATATAATTCAGTAATTACCAATATGATTTGTAATAAAAAACACAAAATATTTTCTCTCAAAAACACTAGGGTATGAGTAAGTCCTTTAATTGTTGAGTTTGCTCTAAATGAAGCACCGTTTATATATGACTTGGGGTATACATTTTTACTTTTTGAATTGAGTTATAAAAATGGAGTAGAACATGAAATATCAGAACTAAGGGAGAACCTGTTGAATTAAATATTTCCTTCTGGCCCCAGGTTAAATACATATGTTCAGCAATGGGCTGTCGTCGCTGGGATGATGATGAGATAGAGCAGGAAGATATTCTTCTCCTACATAGAACTCAGAAAACTGTTCGTGCTGTTGGGCCCCGCAGCGGCAATGAAAAGTATGTATAATATACTAGTATTATGTCTTAATGATTATATAATTCTTCCCCATGGTTTCTGCATGATATACTTGCATCCCAAGGTTAGTACAGGTAGTCCTTGAACTTATGACCACAATTGAGGCCAAAATTTCTGTTGCTAAGCAAGACAATTGTTAAATGACTTTTGCGCTATTTTACGACCTTTCTTGCTGAAGTTGTTAAATTAGTAACATGGCTTTTAAGCGAACCTGACTTCCACATTGACTTTGCTTGTTAGAAAGTTGCAAAAGGTGATTACATGACTCTGGAACACCGCAACCATCATAAATGAATGCCAGTTGCCAAGTGTCTGACTTTTATCTCATCACCGTGGACATGCTGGAATGGTTGTAAGTGTGAAAAATAGTCATAAGTCTCTTTTTTCAGTGTCATTGTAACTTCAAATGATCACTAAATGAACAGTTACAAGTCATGGATTATCTGTATTGGAATCTTCTATGGCTGGAGAAGATTATTCAGCAGAAAGCATAATTACCTTTCCTCTCAATTTTCTTTTGATGGCCACCACAACAGCAGCATTTAATAATGTGTTAAAGGACAAAAGGTTGGAAATTACTGTAAAGATAAAATCTAAGCAGTGAATATTAACTTATATATCAACATATATCTTTCTTGTTTTATAATTAACAAATGACATAATTTAATAAATACTTCCTCCTGGAAAAAAAACATGCGAATATAAGACAGATGTTGAGGTACTTTTTTATCAAGCTTATAGATTTTCTCACTTAATCCAGTTTTTAGTTAATAGTAGTACATTGGAGATTAGTTATACCAACCTAGTTTTACTATGTTTCTGAATGTTAGCATGCATTATTTCAGAAACAGTATGATAGAACTGATATGGAATCACAGTCTTGCCCTTTTTTTAAAGGTGGAATTTTAGCGTTGGTCATTTTGAACTACGTTATCTCCCGGAGACTGAAACAAGGGTAGGATTTCTTGAAGGGAATATGAAATCAAATATTAACAAAGAAGATTCTAAAATTATTTCGGAAGTAGAAGAACAGGAAGCTACAATGAAGGATACAGTGATAAAGGTTTCAGTAGCTGACTGGAAGGTTATGGCATTTAATAAGAAGGAAGGACATCTGGAATGGGAATACCAGGTACTGAAGATGGGAAATATGTTAATGCTGTTCAGAAACTTCATGTTATCAAAAAAAAAATTCATTTTCTTTTAGTATTGTGGAATTTAAACTTTTTAAAAGAATTATCTTATGTATAAAGTGTTCCTTGTATTTGTAAAACCTTCTGCATTAAAAACTAATGATTATCGCATTTATTGAATGTATTTTTTAAATAATGATTTATTTTATTTTCAGTTTTGCACTCCAGTTGCTTCTGCTTGGTTGGTGAAAGATGGCAAAGTAATACCAATCAGTCTCTTTGATGACACAAGCTATACCTCTAATAACAACATCTTAGAGGATGAAGAAGATCTTGTAGAAGCTGCTCGAGGAGCTACTGAATCTAGTGTTTATTTAGGTATGCTGTCTATTTAAATATATGGCATCATTTTTGTCCCAATCTCTATAGATAACTTCTGTATTTTGTTTATATTTTTATGTTGTTTCTTTGTTTATATAGATTGATTTTTTTCAAGAGAAAAATAATTTGAAACTGAGCTATGCTTTTAATGTATTTTGCATTAGCAGTTGCTGCTTCATATATACAATATGACCAGTACTTTTTTCGTTGAGAAAAGATTTATATATTTTGAAATATATTTTGTGCATATTTATAGAAATAAACTATTGCCTACGATAAGGTTGCATTTCTTTTAAATGGGTGAAGGAGCAGACTGCAATTTTAAAATTATAAATATAGATTGTAGTTGTTGGCCAAAGTATAATGCACATAGTTTAACACAGTGGTGGCCAACAGGTGGGCCGCGAGAAAATTTTGATGGGCCGCAGAGAAATATTACCCCCAGAACACACACACTCCCAAAGCAATTAATCCAGGCTGTGCAGAAACACAAGGCTGCGCAGCACAAATGGCCTGCGGGAACCCTCCCTGCCCACTCACTCCTTACTCTGCAAACTTGCTTGCTAAATTGCTATTTTTCCTTTTCCTGACCATCATCTGTTCTTCTGTGCCCGGAGATATAGATTAGCTAGGAAGCAGAAAATGGTTGGATTTCTTATTTTCTAGCTAAGCACAGCTGAACCTTCCTTAGGACTGAAGGTTCTATTATTCAGTGCAGACTCACAGCAAGCAAATTTGAGAGACTGAGCTAGCCAATGGCAGATATATAGATCACTGAATGATTCTGTGAGCAACTCAATCTGCCTTGCTTGATTTTGGTTAAAAGTTGCTCTTTTTTAATAAAAAAAATCAATATTTATATAAATATTTATAATATTTACATACAAACCATGCCTGCCAAGTCACATGACCAGGCCACACCCACAAATTAGGCCACACCCACAGAATCGGTTAGTGGTCCTTGGGATTTAAAATAATGAGTTTGGTGGTCCCTGAGGTCTAAAAGGTTGGCGACCCCTTGTTTTACAGCCTTCATTTTATGACCTACTCCTTAAACTTTTAAAGCAACTATGAATTCAGGCGTGCTCTCTGAAAACAATCATATGAGTCTTCCAAAAGAAACAAAACTGTTAAAATGTTAAAGTTTAATGTTGCTTTAAATATTCTGGCATATTTTTTAAAGCACTGTCCTATTAACTATGCCAAGTTTAATAATATAAAAACTTGGGGTGTAAACACTGGTGGTTGATTGTAGATCCTTCATTCTCTAACCTGAATGTGTTCCCACTGTGTACTCTGCTTGGATAAAATTAATTTTTTTTCCTTAAGTGAGCCATTTGATTACTTGGGTATAGAAAGACAGTTATTTCTATGTTTAAATTATTATAGTATGCTTTCTGCTCTTTATTTCAATAAATACTTTATTATTGACTGTACAGTAAAATCTATCTAGGTTCAGATAGTACACTAATTCATAATGTGATTTGTTTGGATTTAGCTTAGTTGCTATATGGCTCAGTATATAGTGTGAAACCAGTCAGTTGTGATTTAATCAACAAGTTATGCTGTTTTTTTCTTTCTATTTTTATTTTATTTGAAAAAAGTTAAAATACAAACCTCAAGATTTAGAAAAAAAGAAAAAAGCAAACAAAACATTGAAAAAAATTCATTTTAAAATACTCTATTATCTATACACATATAGATCCCTTTTAGTTGAATACTGATTAATATATTACTACAATATTATTCCCAACCCCTGCTAAACAGGCCCCCAAATTTTTAAATTACTAAATCTATTTGTAAATTATTGTCCTGTCATTTATAGAGTATATTAATGACAAAATAGTTAAAATAAAGAACAATAATAGTTAAAAAACACAATGTTAAAATTTTAAAACTCTCTGTTAATAAACTATTATTGTAATCAATTTGTAGTAAATTTATCATAGCATCTTATCTAACCCAAATAATTCTAAGAGTTAAGAGTAATTCATCCTGGATGAAATATCTATGTTTGTTTCTTAATGCCATCTCTTATCAATTATTTTCTGGTAAAATATTATAATTTCAGTCTCCGCAGTATTTACAACAAAGTCCAGATGAAAATGGTTTCCGATTAGATGTGATAAATCTATTCCCCACATCTTAAATCTTACTATTGAAAACTAATTTATCACTTCTCCGTTTAATCAGACTTCTGCTGTTGTAAAAGAATGCAGCCTTGAATTTCAAAGAGGTGTATGCAGTTAACTTAGTTATGTCTAAGTCTTCATAGTCCATTGATCTTTTCAACAGGTCTGCAACTTTCAAATCATATTCCTTTTGAGAGTCTTAATTTATCCAGAGCTACATGCACCTGAATATTTTACACAGCCATTATGATTTCATCAAACTTTTTTAAAAAACTTTCAACTAAAAATTGCATGTTACCAATTGCTGTTTTTTTAAATATCAGGCCCTCCCACCCTTACTTGTCTGTAGCCTGGTCCATTCTTGTCTGTGTAAAACAAAGAACACTGAAACTAAGTGAAGAAATAAATAAAAAAGCAGGGTAGATATTTTCTGGATATTTTGACCCAAGATTAAAAGAAAAAAAAATACAAATTAATAAAGTGCAAAACCCTGTAGTGATGAGTCCAATATTAATATAAACTAAATGAAATCACTTTCACTATCCAAAAACACGCTTTGTTTCCTTATAAGTGAAAGTTATTCAAAAGGGAGAGGGAGACATATAGAGTCCAACAGGTGGTTAAAACAAATCAGTATTCAATTGACCAGTCAACTTTTAAAGATAAAAAGCAAAGTAAACTAGAAGGTTCAAAAAGTGAAGTTAACACCCAGGCATGCTTAAGAAAACAAACTGCTGAGAAGACGGGTTATCAGTTACTTTCTGACTTCTCCCACATGGAACTGGAATCTTCAAGACTTCACTTCCCCCTTCGGTTCATGGTCCTCCAAAAACTGCCTTGGGTGATTTCTAAGTGCTCTCATTCAAATCCAGAGAGCAGCACTGGCAGATTTTTGTAGCAAAATCTGCAGATTGTTTGCAAGGAAAAAATTACCTTTACTGTTCGGCAATCATCTTGGGAAGGAATCCAACAAGCTATGTTTTTTTGCTTTTTTTTGCTTTTTTTTTTTAAATGCTTGAGAAAATCATGGCTTGGTACAGCATTTAATTTAGTAAATTCATTTGCCACCCATCTCGATTGTAAACGCAATCTAAGTTTAATCAGCATGAAACCACTCCTCAGAAGTGATTTCCTCAGTCACTCAGAATTATGGATAACATCTAAGTGCAAAGTTTAGACTTGGCCATTTCATACTTTTTATTTCTAAATTTTATTTATAAATATTTCTAATTTGCCTGGTATATGACATACTACTTATTCAAATTTTATTCCTAAAATATATAAGATCTAAAGCTGAAGCGACATCTCTAGTATATAGTCTGTGAAGTTTCTCTAGCTATATAAAGTTTCTGAAGTTTCTATAGGCAAGCTCCTGGATAGCAGATTGAATTGGATTTATTGTTGGTAGCATGAAACTGGATAATGTGATCTGTATGCTACTATGGTAAATATGTTTGTATATATTCATTTGCATAATTAAATGCTGAGTAGAGGTTATCTTTTTGTAGGAAGCTTAAGCAGAAGATGTTAACTTATTTGCTGGTGGAATTTTATATTGTACATTTTTAGAATTTTCTAGTAAACAGATCTTTGATATATAGATGTGGTCAAAAGTATTGGTATCCTGCCACACATTTTCCAGAGTTCTAATTTTCCATGAAGTATCATAGGTTGAAACTGACATAAGTAAATGGTATCTACCATGCTTTATTCTACAGTACATAGAACAGGCACTTTGCTTTTGATGTATGAGTTAGTCTTATAAATAACAAAACAAAATGAAAATGACATAAATATAATTATTGATACCCCTTAGAAGTTAAAAGACATTGAATTTTAGTGATCTCAAGTAGACTATTTAATTAATACAGGTGTATCAGTCATTCATCCTATTTGAATGGAGAAAAATATTCAAGCATTCTGTGTCATTCTTTGCACAAGAAAATGTAAAGCAGATGAGTTTTCTATGAGGAAGAAACAAAGAAGTAATAGCTAAGCATTATAAAGATTTTTTAAAAATCTAAAAAGAGCTTCATGTTTTTGTGACCACCACTGCTAATCTTTTCAAGAAGTTTAAGATTAATGAGTCTAGAGCCAATCTCCTTGAGCATGGCTGCAAGAAAAATATTGCTCCCAGATTGCACAGAAGAATAATTTGAATGTTGGAAAATTGAGAATTTCAAAACAGATCCTGGCTGATCTCCAAGATTGCAGTGTATTGCACTGTGTATTGTTGCCTGACTGAAAGCGACCTCCACACTCCCTCAGATAGGCACAAAAGAAGCCAAAACAGAATTGGCTAAAATGCATGTTGACAAGCCACAATATAACTGGGAGAAGGAATATCCTTTGGACAAATGAAACAAAATTAGAGCTTTGGGTAAGTCGCAGCAGTTCTACTTTCACTGAACAAAAAGTGCTGCTTTTAAAGTAAAGAACAAATCTATTGTGAAAACTAGAGGAGGCCTCATAATGTTGCTTTAATGCTTTTGGCACTGGGTATCTTAAATCTGTGCAGGGTCCAAAGAAATCAGAAGATTATGAACACCTCTTGGAATGAAATATAATGGCCAAAACTATCTCAATCTCAAGTCATGGATGGATAACCACCTAAAACAGGGGTGTAAAATTCAATTTCATTGAGGGCTGCATCAGGGCTGTGGTTGACCTCGGGGGGGGGGGCAGGTGGGCATGGCCAATTGCATGGACGTGGCTAGTTTGACACTACTCCCCAAATTGCTGTCATGTTTCTCTTTTACATTGGATAGACCAGGCCAAAGCCAGGCTGACCCAATCTTTTCTTTTTGCATTAGATAGACCAGGATAGCCCTGCAGGCCAGATGAAACTACATCACAGGCCAGATGCGGCCTGCAAGCCTTGACATCCCTGATCTAAAACAAACAGTACATCCAAAAGTACCCAAGAATGATTGAAAAGCCAACTTCAGGCTGTTCTGATTCAGCCTGCTAAGACTCCTGATCTGAACATTACATAGAACATTACATAGAACATGGAGAAATGAAACTAATAGTTAGGAAAAAGAACACATGAAAACTAACAACAAGCGGAAGTTTGTTTAAGGAGAGTTTTGCCTATTGAGAAGTATAGAAGGCTTATTCATAACTACAGAAAGTGCCTGATTGCAGTTGTTGCCTGAAAAGGATAAGCTATGAAATACCAGATTAGAAATATCAATAATTACGTCAATTTTCATTTTATATTACGTCATACATTGAAAGCAAAGTATCTGCTGCATAGCCTATGGAATTAATCATAATGAATATGATCTAACTGTTAATTTTATAACAAATTGGGATTTTGTGGGGGAAAATGGAGGAGAGCATCTACATACCTTTGGTATCACCTGTACTTATATTAATTTTTAATGAGGTGGTCTCAGCTATTGAGAATATACAATTATACCCAAAACTTTTAAATACTGTTTTGAAATTTAAAGAATGAAGCTTATCAGTCCTGTAAAATTACTACTGCTGATTTTATATGCAGGAATGTATAGAGGTCAGCTATATCTTCAATCATCAGTTAGAATTTCTGATAAATTCCCTACTAACCCTAAAGCTTTGGAATCCAGAAATGATAATGCCGTTATGCATTTGCCTGTGATCAAGTGGAAGCCTTTGATTCGTAAGTAATTTATCAGATTTATTACTTTTTAAAAAATGGATGGAATATAATTTTTGATAAAAAATTATTAATGACTTTTAGCTATTGGAAACTTTTCTGTATCTTTTCTAAGATATCACATTATATACTGAAATATGTATTTCATAATTTACTAACTTTATAAAAGTAACATCAACAAGTAGTACTACCAGGGAAAAAAGCAATGCTGTTTACTATTGATAAAAACTATAATAAGGAAATTTTATATTATTTCAGTAATAAGAATAAGTATGTAGTTTGATTTTTTCTGAAAATATTGCATTGATAAATGTATTGGAATTTGCATTTGGAAGCCTGTACATAGATATAATATTGCCATCAAAAATATAAGAATTCCATATCAACAGTCCATTAATTATCCAATAAATTCATTTAATATTATTAATATTAACATGGAATTATGGGTTTTATAACACATGGAAAACAGATACTGTGGCGTAGCTTTGTACGTTCTCAATATTTTTGGATAATTAAAAGAATCCTTAATTGAACTTGTGTGGTTTCCTTTTGCCAACTTTTTGTGGTCTTTTATAACAGACAAAAAAATGTTTTCTAAAAGATAACTTCCATTGCTATAATGCTCTTGAAAAGTGCTAAAAAGGTCAGAACATAAACAATTATGTAATTTTAATCTTGATCATTATTGAATTAATATTGATAAAACTTTAAAATGTGCTAAGAGCAGTTATAAAAAGTGCTTTCTTTTTAGATTCTCCATCAAGAACACCTGTGCTGGTAGGATCTGACGAATTTGATAAATGTCTCAGCAATGACAAGTTTTCTCATGAAGAATATAGTAATGGTGCTCTGTCAGTTCTGCAATATCCATATGGTGTGTGTGAATTGTGCTTTATTTTCAATTATAAGTTCAAAAGATTATTGCATTTACATTAGGATCTGGTTTTCACTAATTTAAACAAAAATCACAATGCTGGTATATCTGTACAACAGTTATTGGCCTTTTTGGTAAATTATGGATCTACATAAATTAATGATACTGTTTTATATTCACTAAATAACTTAGAACAGGGAGACTAGTTCCAAAAGGACACTGTCTTTGGCATAATGTTCAAAAGAAAGACAATATAATTTTAGCAAAGAAAAAAGAAGAGTGGACCAAAACAAAATACAGTGAAAAATCTTTTACAATATAGAGCTTTCCTATCTTGTTGACATAAAATTGCCCACACCAGCTGAAACTATTCCTAGAGATTTTTTGGAATTTGCCCCCATTCGCTACATGAATGTTCACATGATTAAAATCAATTCCTGTCTGTATATACAATATATGTATGTTTGGTTATACATGCTTCTCAAAATTACACTAAAAAAAGGCAAAGCAAAAAAAAATTATCAACAAAATTAACTATATAAAATAAGGCACCCCGTTTACAGAATTAATTGACTTATCTCTATATAGCAGTCATATCTCTCACATTAACTATAATTATACAGAAGTGGGCAGGTATATACATGTAAATTCATACATGCTTCCCAGCCATATTCCAATAGGAATAGTAAAAATGGGAAAATAAGATTGTGATAGAGAAAGAGAAATTGATAGTTTTACTGAGAAATAAAGAGAATTTTTTTTAAAAAAAATCCTAGATGGATGTGAAGCAAAAGGAGGAAATCATTGGGCCCAGAAAAAATAGTAAAGATTTACAAAAAAAAGTTTAATTCTGCAAGAAACAACCCTTCCTGAGGTACTCATCAAAGGATCCAGCTTTGTAGCAATATTTGCTACGTTTGCACCTCCTACTTATTGTTTATAACAGCATTTTTTTAATCAAAGAGAACCCCTCTGAACCCCACCAAACTTAGATTTTGTAGTATTTTGCTTGATAGTGTGGATTCAGATTTGGCTATCATCTCAACTAGGTTCTCAAACTGCTTTTTTCATTACATAGAGGGCAGACAAGTAAAATCAATAGTCTTAAAACCGTACTCAGTATTCCTAAATCAGGATAATTTATTTTTAACAGGAAGATTTGTAAATGTAAGAAAACTATTTTTCTTTATGAACGATCAAATATTGGCAGTATAATTTAAACTCACTAAAATCAAATAGTTAAATGAAAAGGGCAAACAAAAAGGTTATATTTCATATAAAATATTGTCTCATTTTAACTGCCACAAAAGTATTTCCATATAGCCCATGCGAAGCTGAGGTAAAATTATCCATTCTCCCAGGTGGTTATATTATCCTTTCAAATATTCTTATAAAAGTTGCAGTAGAGAAGACAAAAAAATATATATGCTGAAATAGAGGATTGTTGTGTGGGTGAGAGGAGGATGTGCTTGGACTTGAAAAGTCCTCTCCTCAATTTAGAGACATACAGGTATACAAACATCTTGCAGGTTCGCTGGAACTTATTTCTAAGATACTTCTAGAGGTCTGGGAGAATGAACTAAGTACATGTTGATTTTTGATACCATTACTACTACATTGGTGTCAGAAGCACCGACCAAGGCACCTGAGTTGAAAGGATTAGCCAGTGACATCACTTGTGCCTAATGGATGCCCAAAGGGGCCCCTTTCATGTCTCTGGTATTTTCCTACTGAAGTGGTACCTGTTTTATCTATCTGCATTTATAGAAAAGCACTTACATTGGCATGAACTAGAACAAATTTACAGGAGCTCATTCCATCATGAGGCTTGTAGTCACCCCACCCCACCCCACCCCACCCCGATATTTGATGTTGTTTCATCTTTGTAGCACCATTTTTTTAGCCTGGATAGAGTCCATAGTTAAAAGGGAATTGATCAGCATCCCAAATAACTCATTATGCAGGATTAGCTATAGCAACCCTGGAGAAAAAAATACCTTACCTTTCCTATATCTCCAATAATCTCTACGCCCTCTGTTCAGTTTGGACATCCCACATTCAAGCCTGAATAGTACATTGGGATACCCCAGAGTGTGGCTATGTTCGGATACCCCAGAGTGTGGCAAATAACATGATTTAAGTGAGTTTTAGAAAATATTTTCACTATTATAATATTCACTATTTCAATTATAGATAATGGCTATTTTTTACCATACTACGCACGAGAGAGGAATAGACGAAGCACACAGATAACTGTAAGATTTTCTGAAAATATGAATTCAAAGATCATCCGAAAAAAAGATCCAGTTCTACTTCTGCACTGGTGGAAAGAAATTGGTTGTACCATCTTATTTTGTATTATCGCCACAACTTTCATTGTGCGCAGGCTTTTCCATCCTGATGCTTATAGCCGGGTAAGTATAGGATTCTAGAAGTGAAAGTACACATATTTTAATGGAGAACTTTGCATCTAATCATCAGTATTAAAATAATTAAAAGGTATTTCAGATCAGCTTTGATTGTATGCTTCATCTTTAGTGCAATAAAAGTGACATTTAGAATTATAAACAAGATTTCTAAATTATTAATATTTTTCAATCATGTTCTTTAAATTTTTATACCATGTTTTCACACAACCACACCATATGGTCAGAAGGATGTTATGTGATACCACTCAACATCCAATGCCAGAGATTGAAAAAATTATCTTAAATAGTTCTGCAACTGTCACTTTTTAAATTTGCATCAGAGTAGCTGAGAATATTTATGAAATGTATACTGTTCAGTTTGAAGGACTCTAATAAATATACAAGAATAACAAAGTCAAAGCAAATATTTAAATATATGCAGAACACTAATACCTGAAAAGATTATATTAACATTTATGCTTTTGGTACCAGAAACTCCCTCCCAGCCGATACCAAAATACTTCTAAACAGCTAGGTTTTTACTTTCTACAAAAATATAACAAATTTTCTAATGAAGGAAACCCTAAGAGAAAATGCTCATTTTGAGATCCATCCTTTCTTTCTTTCTTCAGCAGCCATTCTCCCTACTCAGATTGAGTGGGTAATAGAATCTGTGATAATGGTTTTTGTGATATCTTATTTACCTGCATATTTTAGAAATCCAGAATACACATCTGAAATTAGATAATTTTCCTAATAACATTTCGGTTTCATTGACTTTTATTTGTTTTATTTGTCAGCAGCGGAAGGAGTCTGAAACTCAGTGTCAGACAGATAATAAAAATGAACAAACCAAAGACAACAGCAGAGATGACCTTAAGAATTTTGGATATATATCAAGGTAAAAGTAGTCATTCTTTGACAAAATGAATTCATTGCAATAGCCTTTGAAAAATAAACATTGATAGTTTTAATTTGCTTTAGTTTGTGTTAAAAGTAGTGGGTACATTTTATGTTGGAGGAGTATTATACTAGCATTATTACCAAATTCATTTTTCTTGAAAGCACAGTATCTCTACCTCTTTTCAATAAGTTGTCTCTTGCTGCTTTTTAAGAAGAGTAATAAGAGAAACTGTTGTTGCAAGGAGAAAAAATGAAGTTTTGGTATGCTTGTTAATGTCAGATAAATTGCTGGGTGTGGGATTATAAAAGCTTTAATGGTAACTGCTATTTCAATAATGCGTTGTTGTATGGTTTTCTGTGATGCATTTCCTTACCCTTTGAAAAAAAAACTTTAAATGGAGGAAGTATATTAAGATAATATTGGAAATACTGTATTTCAGGGTTTTACATGCAAATGATTAATTTTATGTTTCCCTAGATTAATTAATGAAATTTCGAATAAAATATGAAACTGTTTTAAAAATAAACTGATAAAGATTGCTAAGTAACAACAATAAAAAACCCATTAGCAGCTTTATAAGAGACTTGTGCTTTCATGCTCATCATTACTGGTAGCCAGAGCCTCTATACCTGTGATGGCGAACATATGGCACGCGTGCCACAGGTGGCAAGCAGAACCATTTGTGCCAGCACGCGAGCTGCAGGCAAGCTTACCTCACTGCGCATGTGCATGTCTCACAGCGGATTTTCAGCCAGTTTGAGGCTTTTTTCGGCCTCCCAAAGGCTTGACGAAGGTTTCTGCAGGCTTTGCAGGCTGAAAACTAGCCCCGTTTCATCGCTTCCTGTTTTTCTGAAAATACCAGAAGTGATGAAATGGGGCTAGTTTTTGGCCTGCAGAAGCCTTCCTAAAGCCTTTGGGGGACCAAAAAAGGCCTCAAACTGACCAAAAATCAGCTGTGAGCTGCAGTGCAGGTAAGGGGGTGGTAGGGGTGGATGGGTGGGGATTGCACGTGCATGCGTGCGGGGCATGCGTTGCCCTCCGGGTGCTGGAGTGCGAGCGTGCAAGCATGCACACAATTTTTTGCACAGGAGCCCAAAAAGGTTAGCCACCACTGCTCTATACTGACTTATCTGTCAATCCACAACACAAACTTCATGACCGGCATACATTAAGAGATCACTGGTCTCTTAGTAGACCAGTTAAAAATATATTCTGTTGAACTGAAAGTGTAAGTAATAATAAAATTCAGGCTTCTTTAACCTCAGTGTTGATCAAGGAGTGACTTTTTTTCTTCAGTAGCAAATGCGGACATCAAGCAACTATTAGCAGGTCATTATGTTGAATGTCTGTTCACATACATTGACCAGACAACTAACAACTCAAATATGTGAATCATCAAATAAAAGCCTATGTTAAATTAGTAGTGTGCAAGTACAGGAAAAATCAGTTTACTTTGTGTTTTCTTGCAGGTATCTGACAGATTTTGAACCAGTTCAATGTCTCGGTCGTGGAGGTTTCGGAGTAGTATTTGAAGCCAGAAACAAAGTTGACGATTGTAACTATGCTATTAAAAGAATTCGTCTTCCAAATAGGTAATTACATATCTTTCTGGTTGTTTTCATATTCTGCTCTAGATGGCACCAAGGATCATATATTGTTTGGTGTTGTTTTAGAACCATTTTATTCAATGGCTGGGAAAGTTTTCAAAATTTAAAAAGTAACATTAGATATTATAAGAAATCAGTGTTAGTAGTTTCAATAATAATTATAGCATAAATAATTTCAGTAAAATTTTCAACATTCTCTTGGAACCTTCTATAAATGTCCTTCAACTGTATTTTTTAAAAAATTACGAAGTGACTCTAGTTAAGAATATTTTTGTTGTGGTTTGAAACATTTTATGTTGGAATACTTGCATTATTTCTACATCCATGTAATGTGAGGACTACTAGAAAAAGAAGTTTAAGTTCTCCAGCTTTTAACTCAAAAGGGTTCAGTTCTGAAATTATAACGATATGCATAAAAGAGTTCAAATAAAATTTTGGGTTGAATACGTTTTTTCCAAGAAAATAGACTATTTCAATTAATTACTGAGTAGGATGTATAATTTACATGCAAGGAAATGAAAGAAAATCTATTTTGTCAGCTGAAAAGGTCAAATGTTAAATGACCAATTTACCCAGCATAAATCTTTTTTTTGTCGCATTATCTCAAATTTTAGAGAGCTGGCACGTGAAAAGGTCATGCGTGAAGTTAAAGCATTAGCAAAACTTGAACACCCTTCTATTGTTCGATATTTCAATGCTTGGTTAGAAGCACCACCTGAGAGCTGGCAAGAAAGAATGGATGCACTGTGGTTGAAAGATGAGAGGTATTTACTTTAGTTTTTAGAAAATGTATACATTCATTAAAGGGCTCTGGAAATAACAAATCTTTAACAAATCTTGTTAAATCAAAATTTTGCAGAATAGTATCTATAGAGGAACCAAGACATAGTCAGAAGAATATAATGTAGCCACTTCGATAAAAACTGAGAAATGTGGCTCTGGTGTAATGCCTGGATTGGAGATTTGACGGAACTCACTTTATTATTCCATTATTGCTTCAGTAGGGGATAAAAGTCAGGATATACATGTATTGAATAACTCAGAAACTAAAAAGAGGACTCAGACAGTGTAAATTCTCCCCTCAATAGGGGAGTATTGTCTATTTGTGCGTTTATAGGTCTAATATAGTTTGGTAGTTGTGATTTAATATGCAAACCTCTCACTCATTTTTGCTTAGTATTTCTATGTTTTAAAAAGTGTTAAAAATTGACATGCATTTTCAGAAATGCTTTTTCCATTGCATAAAATTTCTGGCACAGGTTTTAGAGCAGCAAACCATCCCAAAATTCATGGAATGCAGATTTTGGGAAGAATGTACCTTTTGATCAAAGGTACAAGCATGGTAAATTTTTCTTCTCATCAATTCCTCATCATTAAGTATTGCTTTTCTCTTTAATGCTATTTTTTTCAGTGTAGTTCAAATCAAGATTTGGTACTTGACTTAATAACAGTTTGTTCAGCCTCCACAGTCGTATGATTGCAAACTGGGCTATTGCCAACTATTTGCACATACAACAGGTAGCTAATCCCTTTGCAATCATGTGATCATGATTTGTAGTCTACCCTCCCGGCTTCCTCAGAAAATCAGCAGAAAAAGCAAGCCATTTCCTTTCTCTAACACAGCACACAGTTTCCATACCCTCCTGATGTGGAAGGGAGCTGGCACACTGAGCTAGAGAAAGGAAACTCAGATCATCAGGATCCAAGCTTCCTTTTTTTTTGGCCCAGCACACCAGTTCTGCACACAGAGAGAAGCTGTCCATCCTCTTTCATCGGGAAGCTCTTTTACTCTGTTCATTTAGTGACCCATGCAGCAGGTGCTTAGCAATCTCAGGAAGGCTAAGATGGTGATTAAGCAAGGCAGTCTGTCAGCACCTCACAGGCAAGCTCCATTACCTGTATTGCATATTTTAAAAATGATTCAAAGTAAGACAATTTATTTATAAAAAAAAATAGAAAAGTGTGTCAAAAAAACCATCTAGTGGGCCATCAAGTCTGCCCACTAGATGAATTATTTGTTTTTCTTTTCCTCTTGATTTATTTATTTATTATTTTACCTATTTTTTATTTTATTTATTTTTAACTTTTTATCAGATGATAGACATTTTATCCCAAATATGTTTAAACTCAGTTACTGATGACTGACCCACTACCTCCAACCTTCCCCTACTCTTTCTGTGAAGTAACAGTTTTACTTTTGAAGTTCTCTCCTGAAAAATGTGAAGTTACGCCCTGTGTTCTTGATTTTTGATTAATAATCTAGGCCTTTCTAGGGTTGTATAAGGTCTGTTGGATGAATCTCCAAAAGTAAAAAGAAATAATTATGATTGTACAAATTTATTTAAACTCTGAAAACTCTTAACACTTGCATTATCAACCCTTTACACTTTCATAATGATAGAGGCTGAAAGAGTATTGCTGGAAGTGGATTGATCCATACAAAATTCTTTCTTTCATCTAGCATTTACAAGATATGTCAAATTAGTTTGAGAAATCATGTTAAATTATGAGATTGTTAAGAGTTTTAAATAGCACTTCCTACTGTAATAAATTAATAAATTCCCATTAATAAAAAAGATGCTAGAACCCATAAAAGGAAGAAGGAATCCACATCATCTGCTCCCTTCTACTGAGGTAAGTAGGACTGTGGGAAGATTGGAGAATAAGTTACTATCTTAGAAGAAATCTTGAAATGTTCCTGTTAAAATATTCAGATATTCAATATTCCTTTATACTCTGAATGGTGTAAAAAGTAACTTGATGATGAATCTAATGATTTAAAATGATTTAGTACGGTATGCCCAATTTGAAAATAATTTGGAAAAAATTACAAACCTTGTGCAAATGTGACACATCCTATACGGCTAATTAGCCGTAACCATACTCTTGTTTAAACTTATGTATAAGCCTAAAAAGAACCAGGTATTTTATAGAGTTGTCTTGTTAAACAATTGGCATATTTTTTCAAATTCTAAAGGAAGGATGCAAAACTTCATGACTACTTGAATGAATAGCAAAGAGGTTCTGGGCTCATGCAGAGTCCAAAGCATTCCAAATCATTTTTGAAGCATACCTCAATTCATAGACATGGAAAAAGCTTTGTATTTTTGCTCTGTGGGCAACATATGGTAAGATTAATTTATAATGTTATCTTCTGCTTTTTTAAATATATTTAAAGTATTGATTGGCCACTCAGTTCTCCCAGTCCAATGGAGGTGCCATCGTTTAAAATTAAAACAGAGCCATTCTCTACTGAGGAAAACATTGAAGTCATTGCTACATCTGTAGAAAAGAAGACTCTGCTTTCTGTAGGATTGCCTTTTGACCAGTCAGATTCATCAGAGAATGAATTTTCTCCTTTGGAGTTTTCTGCCATTGAGAACAGAAGTGCACAAGATAATTTCATCGATAGCTCTGATATGGAAAGCAGTCTTGATAATAATGATCCAATACATTCCTTTGAAGTTTATCTTCCTGCTAAATCGGTAGTAAGGTTGAGGGAGCGAACATCTTCTTCTATTGTCTTTGAAGACTCTAGTTGTGACAATTCTTCCAATAAAGAGGGTAATGTTACCAGCTTGCTTCATGATAGCCATTTTGAAGGTAAAGCGACAAGCACAAGAGAATCCAATAATAGAAAG